>NW_006975455.1:0-4749 GCF_000164805.1 Carlito syrichta | reverse complement strand
AGTGTTTATTGGTCATGCAGGTGTCGAAGTATTGCCAAATGTTCCTCAGAGTGAAGTAAAGTTGTCATACTGTTGACTGGAAAGGATTTTACAGAAATGATCTCAACTGAAACTAACAGTATTAGGATCAGATGCACCACAGATATAAATGTCCACAGAAATCTAAAAAGTGGAGCAATACTACAGTGTCTGAGATGAAAACATGTCTAGTATTAAATATTTGGATGGCACAAGTGAAGAAAACCACAATACATGACTACTGGTCAACATAGCCATCAATTGCAATGCCTTTCTTTCCACCCATAATGACACAAAATAGATTCCTACACATTTTTATGGTTTTTGCATTTTTTCCCAATAATGCAGAAATGCAGTCAAATTCAAGCAGATTATGCAAAACTGAAACTGTAATAATTATGATTTTAAAATTTCAACAGTGTGTACAAACCTGGTCAACAAATTTCCTTGGATGAATCCATGATACCTCCTCATCTTGGAAGACTGTGTTTTAGGGTTTATAATCTGAATAAAAATACAAAGTACAGAGTGCTAGTCAGAGTGGTGTCTGAGGCAAATACTGGATATGTCTGTAATTTCAGCTGTATTGTGGAAAAGGTGACAATTTAGAAAAGACCATCTCACTTGTGTTAAATACAAATGAAAACTTATGGCACCATGTCTACATGGATAATTATAATAGTATTACAGTAGCTGAAAAAATATTGAAGAAAAGTATTCAAATTTGAGATACAATATGAAGAGTTAGAGGTTTTTTAAAGGAACTAAATAATCAGTAATTGAAAATTGGTGAATCTGATTTTCAGCAGAAAGGTAAGGCACTAAATCTCAAATGAAAGGATAAACAGGAGTTTCATATGATATCAATGATACACAATGGTGACATCATGAAGACTGATAAAGTGAATTTAAAATACTGGACAAAAAGTTTGTAAGGCTGAGTGCATAGTAAAATATAATCAACATCTGAAAGGTGTTTGATCTTGCTGATCATATCTTAACATTATTCACTTTTTCCAAAAATCAATCATGGTCATAAAAGTTTTCATGTTTATTGTACATTACACTCTCATCAATGCATTTTTTGTATATTGTTGTAAGCTCAATCCATACACCAATATAACCTTTTCATAATACTTACAAACTCTGACAGAAGAATGGATTGCTGGTGATACTGTACATAATGATTTCAGAAATGTACCAGTGAGTAACTCAACAACAGTAGGTCAAAAACCTTGCCATGATCCTTCTTACAATTTTCAGGTGACATGAAAACATATCATTTGGAAAGAATCACACAGTCGGAGAAAACAAGTTATCCACAAAAACGTTGTAGAGTTTGCAAAGTTCATGGAAGCGGTATCAGCACTTCATTCATATGCAAATCCTCTAAAGTTCCTTTATGCAAATGTTATTAATTTACAATTTATCACATGAAACAGGAAGATTAAATTTCTTCCATTTTGTTTTTCAAATTACATGCACATGCAGAGTATTTCTAAATGAATGTAATAATGTCATCTATTATATAACTAAAAAGCAATTATGCAGAACCACATCTGGTATAATTTACACAACCCTGGAATACAATACTTTTTTCAAAATACTTTTTTCTTCTGCTCTTTTCCGCTTGTGGCTTTTTAATGGAAAACTTTTTATTTTACACAACATACTTTACAAGACTGATAGTTCAAAAAAAGTTTTCTAATTTTTATCTCTGTCTTAATGACAGAAGTTTGCACCAACCAGATTCAGAATTTTTTAATTTTCACCCACTCTCAGTATTAGAAAAGTCAAAAATTTACCAGTTGTGAATGTGTTAGAAACACATTTCATATAATGTGTAACTCTGACAGGCATATCATACAAAAATGCATCCAGTTTGCAATAAACTCATTCAACATTCCACAGAGAGGGACAGATCTCCTACCATATCACCCAGTTAGGAACACATCTTATTCAACCTGCAACAGTGACAGGCACCACTTATACAAAAATACATCTGTTTAAAAACACATCATGTGTAACATTTAACAGTGACAGGCACAGATCAAACAACATGCACTCAGTTATGAACACATCTTGTAAAACCTACAATAGTTATGGGCACATCTCATACTGCATGCCCCAGTTATGAACACATCACCTATGGCGTATCACAGTTAACCACACATTCTCCATAAATGCCCCACGTTAGCTCATTCACGACCACTGGTGTGAATTCACATCATTCCAAATTCTGTTTCTGGTTGCCACTGACATGAATTCATGGGTTTTAAAATTCTATTCCTGGTTGCCCCAGACGTGAATTTACATCATTCCAAATTCTCTTCCTGTTTGTCATTGATGTGAATTCATGTCTTTCCAAATTCTGTTTCTGAGTGCTGCAGTGTTATCATATGTATGTGTTATTATATTTTGCTTGAAGATAAATTGTCAGGCAAGGAAAGAGAAAGTTAATTAAGATAATTATCTGATATCAACTGTGCAATGTTTTTATCATTTTACATAATTGGAAAAAATTGCAAGTTGGTCATTATTTTGATGCAATTGGTGTTGCATACATGTATTTTGATATTTTGGGTCTTTCATACTTCAAGATTAAAAATAATTTACCATAATTATGGAAAATGAGGAAACATACGCTGATGAGATCTCTAAGGTCAAAGGTGAATCCAATGAACTTATTATGATTGTGAGACAAATAGTGCTGCAATGATGCAATGTAAACAAAGAAATATAATGGAGATAATCTATGAAAGTGAATCTAGTAATGGTGAAAATGACTCAGACATTGTGTGGACAAAATATGACCAAAAAGAAACTTAGAAGTGTTTATTGGTAATCCAGGTGTCAAGGTATTTCCAAATAATCCTCAAATTAGAAGTGATGTTGTCAGACTATTTATTGGAGGTGATTTTATAGAAATGATCACAACTGAAACTAACAGGTATTATGATCTGATGCACCACAGATATACGTGTCCAAAGAAATAAAAAACATGGAGCAATACTACAGTGTTCAAGATGAAAAGACTTTTAGCATTAAATATTTTGATGGGACAAGTGAAGAAAACCATAATACATGATTATTGGTCAACACACCCTTCAACTGCAAAGCCTTTTTTAAAAAAAATTATGGCATGAAATATATTCCTACAAATTTTATGGTTTTTATATTTTTCAAATAAAGAAGAAATGCAGTCAAATCCAAGCAGATCATGTAAAATTGGACCTGTAATTATGTTTTAAATAAGTTCAATACTGTGAACAACCTGAACAAGAACTTTCCTTGGATGAATCCATGATACCTCATCATAGAAGACTGTCTTTTAAGGTTTATAATCCGAATAAAAATACGAAGTATGGAATGCTAGTCAGAGTGGTGCCTCAGGCAAATATTGGATATGTCTGCAACTTTCAGCTATATGGTGAAAAAGGTGACAATTTGGAAAAGACTATTTCGTTTGTGTTAAATACAAATGAAAACTTATGGCACCATGTCTACATAGATAATTTTATAATAGTGTTACAGAAGCTGAAAAGTTATTGAGGAAAAATATTCAAATTTCTGGTACAAAACAAAGAAATAGAGGTTCTTCAAAGGAATCAAATAATCTGAAATTGAAAGAAGGTGAACCTGATTTTTGGCAGAAAGGTGAGGTACTAACTCTCAAGTGGGAAGATAAACAGGAGGTTCGAATGATCTCAATGATACACAGTGGTGACATTGTGGAGACTGATGAAGTAAATAAAAATACTGGACAAAAAGTGCATAGAAATATATAATCAACATATGAATGGTGTTAATCTTGTTGATCAACATCTTTCATATTATTCATTTTTTTATGAAAATCAGTCAAGTAGCCAAAAAACCTTTCATGTTTATTATACATTGCACTCTCTTCAGTTAATTTATTGTCTATCATAAGCTCAATGCACTTACCAATATAACCTTGGTGAAATACTTACAAACTCTGGCAGAAGAGTGGATTGCTGGTACATAATGATTCTGTAAATTTACCAATGAGTACCTCAACAGCAGTAGGCTGAACATCTCCTTGCCATGATCTTTTTACAGACTTTCAAACTACTCAAAAAGTATTTCTTTTCTTTTCTTTTCTTTTTCCTTTTTTTTTTTTTGAGTTGGAGTCTCACCCTGTCACCCAGGCTGCAGTGCAGTGGCACGCTCACAGCCACCGCAGCCTCAACCAGCTGGGCTCAGGCGACCCTTCCGCCTCAGTCTTCCAAGTAGCTAGAACTACAAAGTGTGCTACCACGCCCAGCTAATTTTTTTATTTATTGTAGAAATGAAGTCTCTCCAAGTTGCCCGGGCTGGTCTCAAACCCACAGGCTCAGGCAATCTGCTCACCTGTCAAAATGCTGGCATTACAGGCTGAGCCAGTGAGCCTGGCCAGTATTTCTAAATGAACGTAATAATGACAAGTAGTCTCTTATATACCTAAAAAGCAACCTTGCAAAACCACATTCAGTGTACTTTACACCACCCTAGAATACAATTACTTTCAAAATATTTATTTCTTCTGCTCTCTCCACTTGTGAATTTTAAGCACAAAATGTTTTAATTTGCACAACAAATTGTTACAAAACTGATATTACAAAACTAAATTTATAAATTTTATCCCAATCTTAACAACAGAAGTTTGCAACAACCAGCTTAGAATTTTTTATTTTTCACCCACTCACTATTAGGAAAATGAAAAATTGCTGG
>NW_006975454.1:0-747 GCF_000164805.1 Carlito syrichta | reverse complement strand
TCAGGCAAAGATAGTATGGAAGCTAAATCTTACCAACTGTATATTAGAATGGGGACAAAAAACCCCCCCAGAAAATTGGCATGCAAAAAGGGTATCAAAGCACATGCAGTACATTCATTGATGGCTTGAACAAAATATTTTTAGATGCCTAATCTGTGCATAGCACACACATTTTTGAAGGAAAATATTCAGATAACAGTTTACATAAATTAATTTGATAATTACTTAGATAAATAAAACAATTAGATGAGTATTTAGAAAATCAAGCATGTGATTTTTAAGTTTGCTGACCTCACAAATTCCCAATACATTCTATTCTTTGCATTTGTGTATTCCATAGGGGAAAGTTAGAGAAAGAGAAACCAAAGTGTTGTGGTGAAATGTGCATTGTTTCGGGTGTCTTGACGGTTTAGTCACTTTGTGGCTCTTGACCTTGCTGAGAGGATTTTTTTTACTAAACCTCCATCTTCCCATCTGAAAAATGCAGGTGATGCCTGTTGAGGTTGTCAGGAGGTGAAATGGAATTATATTACCATGTTTGTCAAGTGATGGGCAGTCAACAAATGTTAATGCCCTTCATCAAAGGGCTGGCTTTGTGATGGCATGAGGTACACACTAAGTGTAATCGGTCCCATTTGACTGTTCCTTCCTTGTCAACATTGGCCCCGCAGGAGCAGTAACCACAAAGCTGACTTTCCCTTTGAACAGGAGTCAAAGATGAGAGTGTGTTCTTTCCTTGTCATTGTG
>NW_006975453.1:0-2590 GCF_000164805.1 Carlito syrichta | reverse complement strand
TGGCCTGTGGGACAGAGTGGGACTCCAACTCAGAGTAATAATTCTAACCACCACAACTACAGCCCAGGTTCAGGGGCTCAGGCTGGCATCCCAGCCCATTGGAGTCCAAGGCGAGTGGATGGCCTAAACCTGCAGGTTTGAGCCCAGCCCAGGACATTGGGTCAAACCTTGTCTCAGCAATCAAATATAAATCCAAAGATTAGCCGGGTGTGGTGGTGCAGGCCTGTGGTTCCAGCCAATTGGGAGGCCGAGGTGGGAGGATCTCCAGAGCCTGACAGGTGGAGTCTGCAGTGACCATGAGCATGCCCTGGCACTCTGGCCTGGGTGACAGAGCAGGATTTTGATTCAAATAGTAGTAATCACAAACACTGCAACCACAAACACCCCTGACATTCAGTGCAAGGACTCACCTTCGGGGAAGGGAGAGGAAAAGGCACTTTATTGCCTGTCATTTGTGGGAGGTTTCAAAGGTTGCCACCAGGCATGTCTGTCCTGCATATTTGGCAATGCTTCCCAGAAGGCCTGCCTCCAACCTCCACACATATGCCCCATGGAAAAGACGTGTGTGAACTCATGGAACAGACAGACTTGAGTTAGGGCAGATGTGAGCACAGTGTGATCAAGGCAGACTGGCAACACCACAGCCAGCCCAGGTTTCTGTCACCCGGTCTGTCACCTTTGTATGGGGGAGGGTCACTTCCTCTCTTGGTCACTCCATCATCTCCCAACCACGCGGACCTTTCCCTGGGGAGCCATGGACACTTGTCGTGATGCACGTGGGAGGCCTTTTTTTGCCAGGGTCTCAGTCGGCCCACCTGGGTTGTGGTGCCATGATTGTGGTATCCAGGGCCTCAAACTGTGAATCTCAGGTGGTCCTACCCCCTCAGCTCCCGAGCAACTGGGACTATGCAGGGCCACCATGCCTGACTCGATTTTGGATACCTTTCACCAAGACACAGTCTGGCCACATCACACGGACTGGTCTCGGATCCCTGAGCTCAGGCAACCTCCTACCTCATCCTCACAGGGCATGGGGCTGATAGCCATGGGCCAGGGTGCCCTGCCTGGACTCGCAAGTTCTGTTGGTGGGGGTGATGTTGGGAGCCAGCCATGGAGGTCCACTGAGCGTTAGGGATCAGGGAGGGCCATTGACCCCGAGACCACTAGGACATGTTCGGGAGCTGTTGACCCCATTACCTCTCCCTTTTCTTGGCACTACAGTCTCCTGTTAGCTCAAGCATGAAAATTCTGAGACCAGGATGAATACAAGCTAACATTAGAAAGTCATTGTTCAAATTTCCCTTTGACTGTGGTTTTGGCTTCCGTACAGGTCCTGGTTCAAGCCAGGACCACATCAAAGAGCCCTAGTGCTGAGAGCCCAGAATGACCTTTAGACTGGGCCACATTATGCAAAAACTGGTTTTAGTCATTTTGTTTAAGTTCCATTGTGTGTGTTAGGATAAAGTATAGGAATAGATTGTTTATCATTAGAAAAGTTAGTTATAAGTAAAGTGTGTAGAGTAAAATAAAATATATAGATTACAATTGATAAAATGGTATAATATTTTTAGAAATTGTACTAATACTTCTGAGGGCATTAGCCAAGCATAAGGAACAGAAGACAATTTGGGGTTTGTTCTTCCTCATGCTTGAAGAAACATCTGGTGGGCGGGGGACACCCTCATGCACCTGGCTTTCTGTTCATGTGAAGACATGGAGTCTGACTGCAAAATTTGGGGATAAAAACCCTCTGTATTTCTCAATAAACGTCTTCTCTCACTTTAATAGAAATCCAGTTCTCTTTTCCCCCCTCTCTTTCCTTCTCCCCCCTTCTTCTTTTTTTATAGTTGTCGAATCCCTCTCCCCTTTAGGAACCCCTGACCCTGCAGGAGCTGGACTCCAGCAAGTGGTGCCCAATGTGGGCCCTGGAAGGCAAGTTTTCTTCTCTTTTTCAGGATGGATAGCATCTTACTAATGAATACTCTGTCTAAACGTGGAACTAAGGTTTCTTCTAATGATTTAGCCTGGTTTTTACATTTTGCCCAGGAAGTGTCCATGGTTTCCCTAAGAAGGAACAATTAATTTAGACACTTGGTCTAAGGTTGGTGAATAACTTAAATTGTATTATACACACCATGGCCCTGACAAAGTACCATCTGATGCTTTTGCTTTAAGGAATCTAATTAAGGATGCTTTGGATCCACAGCATGATTATGACAAATTTCCTTCCAAAAAGGCTGCTGCTGATGATGATGGTGAGGATAATTTTCTTTTTGCTGCTGCCTCTGTGCCTCCAAATTATGATGATAAATTGTTTCCAGAGGACATGGCAGGTTTGTAGAATGAAGCCACAAATTACCAGGGTAACAATTACCTTAATAACACTAATCCACCTTTTCCACAGGTCCCTCTCCATAAGGCAGAGGTAGGTTGGCTAAACCTTACACCTGGCAGTCCCCCTGCCCCTCCTTTTCTTTTTGGAATACAGGCTTCTCGAGCAGATGCAGAAAAGGAAGGAGATTTCAATTTATCAGCATGTTTTCCAGTAGCCTTTACTACTGGTGCTGATAGAAGAGTCTCAGTGCAATGG
>NW_006975452.1:0-640 GCF_000164805.1 Carlito syrichta | reverse complement strand
ACAATAAATCAAAAAATCACCGCAAGCCCGTAATTCTGGATACTTGGAAGGGTGAGGTGGAAGGATCTCCGGAGCCCAGCAGGTCGAGGCTGCGGTGGCCGGGAGTGGCCACTGCACTCCAGTGTGGGCGACAGAGTGAGACTCCAACTCAAAAGAAAGAAAGAAAGAGAGAGAGAGAGAGAGAGAGAGAAAGAAAGAAAGAGAGAGAGAGAGAGAGAAAGAGAGAGAGAGAGAGAGAAAGAGAGAGAGAGAGAGCAAGAAAGAAAGAAAGAAAGAAAAAGAAAGAAAGAAAGAAAGAAAGAAAAAGAAAGAAAGAAAGAAAGAAAGAAAGAAAGAAAGAAAGAAAGAAAGAAAGAAAGAAAGATGGCACAAATAGGTGGGGAAGGGGACTAGCTGACCCCTGGCCTTCCCTTTCCTCTGTCTTACCCTTAGCTGGGGTTAGGTTTTCTGAGTGATCTTGAGCAGTCATAGATCCGGACAACTACTCACCTGGAACATTTGTTATGTATAGAAAATCCATTTTGTAGTTGTACTTTCTTTGTCTCAATTATTCCTCTCAGCTTTCCCTTACAGGTTTCTGTACTGCACTAACACACAATGCAAATGGTGATAAAAATAAAATTGTTGCCCTCCTATCAAA
>NW_006975451.1:0-637 GCF_000164805.1 Carlito syrichta | reverse complement strand
TTCATCAAAAATGAACCAGAAGGACTGGCATGGTGGCCCACGCCTGAAATCCTAGCACTCTGGGAGGCTGAGGTGGTAGAATGGCAGGAGCCCAGGAGCCCAAGCCAACCCAGGTCACACAGGGAGGCCACGTCTCTGCACCCATCAAAATAGGAGGTCTGGAGTCGAGATGCATGTTGTCCCAGTCACTCTGGAGGCTGATGAGGGAGGATCACCAGAACCTGCGAATTTGAGGCTGATGTGATCGACGGTCATGTACCCTTTCCCCAGTCATAACCACAGAGCCAGACCCTGTCTCCAAAACCATCAGAATCATACACAGATTCTCAACTGTACGTGGTGTGATCACAGGGTGACTGGCTTTAGAGCCAGGAAAAATGAAATTGGGGGAAATAAATGTCCTTGGGTGAGGGATGTGTCCCTGGCTTTCTTAGTGGTAGGTTCTCATTGCCGCGTCAGAGTTTCAACCTGTCTTGGGCACATTTCTCACCTTGAGGAGGAGAGCCGGCAAGAACCTGACAAGGGAGCCTCGGAACTTCCACACCAAATGGAGGCAGCCATATCGAGGTTGGGCCTGGAAGGTGCCGAGTTTGTGAGACCCTCACATGTTGGGAGTGGTGAGGGGGAAGGACTGAAG
>NW_006975450.1:0-9203 GCF_000164805.1 Carlito syrichta | reverse complement strand
CGGGCACACAACAGGTGGATCCGGAGAGCTCCTGAGAGTTCATTCCAACGTCTCTTCTCGCCGGGCTCCTCCCGCACCTGTGGCGGTCCCCGCCGGCCGAGCCCCGACATTGTCTCCTCACGACCCCAGGATCTTGCTGTCCATCCTTGAAGATCTCAGTCTTCATCCTGAATGCAGGAGACATGGCAGTGAACTCCCAGGTCCTCTGCAGTCCCCAATACCCCGATCTCCTGGATGCCACGCTCCCTGTGCCTGATGCCAGAACCTCCTCCTCCTGTCCACCTGAAGCTGGGGCCCTTTGACTGGCAAACCCCCTTTCCGCAAACCCCCTCTCCCTCCCTTGGCGGCCTCCTGAGCCTCTGGTCACTCTCAGTCTACTCTGTCCTTCTGTGAAGTCACCCTTTTCACATCTACACACGAGTGACATCAGCAGTTTTTGTCTTTCCAAGATATGCTGAGTAGCTTAATGTCATCATGCCACGCTGTGTGGGTACCTCTGAACATCACATGGACCCCGTAAATGTGTACGTTAGGAATTGTCAATTAAAAATAGTTTTGTTAAGAATGTAATAGCCAATAGACTGTGCAGGAAGGCTGCCCGCTTGACCGCCCCCACACCTGGCTTGTGACTCGGCCTCACCTGTCTCGGGGATCGACTGTAGCCATCCGGCTTCTCTGTCGGCTGGTCTTCTTGACCGGCAGGCAGAAACATCGCCTGAAGGCATTGACACACCTCCTCATGGCCCTCTTCCAGCCTGGGCTTTCTGGGTCCGGAGAGGTTGAAGTCCCACCCTCTGGCTGCCCAGGGTGGAGGGAGTTGGAATGCGTGAATTCGAATGAATCTTCAGTAGCGTCCTTAAAGGAGCCTCTGGTTTTCATTGGTGTTATTTTGAGCTCCTGGTTCTCGGGGCTTTCTGGTTCTTCTGCCCTAGGGATCTCCACGCTGGGGTTGACCCATGGGTCTTGTAAGATGGTGACCCCCAGGGTGGCCCTCTGCGTGGGATCAGTCACCAGTATTTTTTTGACGAGCGCTTCCAGGGAGTCGGAGAAGTAATAGGGAATCCTGTACTTCCCTGCGATGATGTTTGCAGCGAGGTCTTTCGAATCGTTGTCATTGAAAGGTGGATTCCCGGCGACCATAAAATATAAGACGGCCCCGAGGCTCCAAACGTCCACCGGTGGCCCGTGGTATGCGTGCTCTTGGTATATCTCCGGGGCAGCGTAGCACGGGGAGCCGCAGATGTCGGTGAGCCGCTGCCCCTCCTCAAACTCTGTGCTCAGTCCGAAGTCGGTGAGCTTGACCTCCCCGTTCTGCCCCAAAAGCATGTTTTCCGGTTTGATGTCTCGGTGCACGATGTGCTTCTCGTGGCAGTAGCGGACGGCCGAGCACATCTGCCAGAAGAAGCGTCGAGCCTCTTCCTCCCCGAGGCGGCCCTTATGGTAGACGTGATTGTCAAGGTCCCCTTCGCAGACATACTCCATGATGAGGTCAGTGCTACAGTCTCTATCGATCACTTCGAACAGCTGCACGATGTTGGGATGTCTCAGCTGCGTCATGATTGTGGCCTCCGTGTAGCACGGCCGCCAGCAGCTGGAGGCCGGCTGCTCTCCGGCGATCACTTTGAGTGCTACTAGGGTTCCGGTTCTCACGTTTTCAGCCAAATCTACCTTTCCAAACGCACCGCTGCCAAGAGTCCTGAGGACTCGGTAATGGCGGAGGGTGTCCATACGGACGCCGTCCCACTGCATGGTGTGACTCTGCTACTACTATACTCACTACAGTAACTAGACTAGAAAAGCAAAGAATATGAACACTAGTACTACTAAGTTGCTAACACTACTGCAAAAACACGCTAAATCTACTACGACTACTAAAAAAGGCTAAGAGAAAAAGTCAAAGTGTGTGAACTGTACTAACAATGCTAACTAACTGATTTAGACAGACAACAAGGGAAGACAAGACACACACAAGGAAAAGCACCAAGGGAGTGAGAAGAAGATGGGAAAAAGGAAAAGGGGGAGAAAATAGTAAAAGATTAGACACCGAGGAGAGACTCAGAAAGACTAAGAAATGAAAGAGAAACAAGGCAGTAGAGAAAGGAGTAATTGAGAATGAGGAAAAATGAGAAAAAGAGAGAAACAGTCAACACAGTAGGCGAAGGCCTAGGATCAACTGAGGCTGCGCACGGTCTCACTCCGCATGGGCTGTACGGACGTCCTGGGATATATTGACCATAGACCTCAGGCCAGCCAGGGGCTTATATAGGCGTGCAGGCTTCCGTCTCAATGGCGCTTTATGACGTCAGAGCAGTCGTCGTGGCTGGGCTACTCCCCAGGTTTGGGGGATTCTTTTTCATTTTTTGTTTGCAATAACCTTTTCCTCCTTGTGACAGTAGTTGTTTTTTTGTTTGTCTCTGTTTGTCTAGGTGGGTTCTAGAGACCGATGTGTGCTTTCTCAAAAATTACCCCCTGTCTGGGCTCATGCCTGTAATCCCAGCATTTTGAGAGGCCTGGGTGGGAGATCACTTGAGCCCAGGCTTTCAAGAACAGCCCGGGCAACATAGCGAGACATCATCTCCACAGCAACTGTAAAAATCATGCGTCTGCAGCCCTAACTCTTCGGGAAGCTGAGGGGAAGGATTGCCTGAACCCAGGAGGTTGAAGTGAGGTGAGCCGTGATCACGCCACTGCACTCCAGCCTAGGAAACAGAGAGTATCAACTCAGAAAAAAAAAAGTCAAAGCCTGCAGTATGCTTCCATATCCTTTTTATTGTTAATTGGAAAATCTAAAATAACTTTTGGTTTCTCAAAACCCCTTCATGTGTACTGTCAAATTGCCTCTTTTTCTTTAAACTCTGAATGATTGGTCTCAAGATGGTGGTGACACTTAACTGACATCATGACACCATAAGAACATGTTCTGTTGCATAAGATGTAAGATATATGATTGGGTTGCCAGGAAGATCGCCCTCATCATAATTTCTCCATAAGACCATCAGATTTATCATCAAAATCTTTGGAGAGCAGAGGCAGTGGATTGAAATATTCAGTGTGTTTAAAGAACAAAAGCATGTCTCGGTGGGTTCTGGAGACTGATGTTCACTTTCTCAAAAATTAAAACCTGGCTGGGCCCATGCCTTTAATCCTGGCATTTTGAGAGGCCTGGGTGGGAGATCACTTGAGGCCAGAATTTCAACAACAGCCTGGGCAACATAGTGAGACATCATCTCCACAGAAAATTGAAAAATTAGCCAGGCATGCTGGCATGTAGCTGTAGCCGTAGCTCTTCGGGAGGCTGAGGGGGAAGGATTGCCTGAGCCCAGGAGTGGAGACTGTGGTGAGTCATGTTCATACCACTGTACTCCAGGCTAGGAAACAGTGACAGCCAACTCAGGTAAAAGAGAAGAGTAAACCTGTGCATGCTTCTTTTTTTTTGAGTTGGAGTCTCACTCTGTCGCCCAGACCGGAGTGCAGTGGGCACTCCTGGCCACCGCAGCCTCAACTTGCTGGGCTCCGGCGATCCTTCCGCCTCAGCCTTTCAAGTAGTCGGAATTATAGGCCAGTGCTACCACGCCCGGCTAATTTTTTGATTGATTGTAGAGATGAGGTCTCGCCAAGTTGTCCGGGCGGGTCTCGAACCCGCAGGCTCAGGCAATCCACTTACCTCAGCCTCCCAAAGTGTGGGATTACAGGCTGAGCCACCAAGTCCAGCTTGTATGCTTCTTTATCCTTCTCATTGCTAATTGGAAAATCTGAAATAACTTTTGGCTTTTCAAGACCCCTTAATGTGTGCTCTCAAATTACCCCTTTTTCCTTTTTGAGGCAGATCTCATCCTATCATCGAGACTGGAGTGCCATGGCACACTCACGGCCACCCAGCATCGACCTGGTGGGCACCAGCGATCCTTCCAGCTCAGCCTTCTAAGCAGCTGGAACTACAGGTGTGCGCTACCGTGCCTGGCTAATTTTTTATTTATTGTAGAGAGGAGGTCTCGCCATGTTGCCTGAGCTGTTCTTGAACACTCGGGCTCATGTAATCCACTCGCCGCAGCCTCCCAAACTGCTGGGATTCCAGGCTGAGCCCCCAAGCCCGGCCACCCCTTTTTCTTTAAACTCTGAATGATTGGTCTCAAAATGGTGCCGCAGCCTAACTGATGACATGATAATATGAGAACATGTTCTGTTGTGTAAGACCTATTAAGATATATTATTAGGGCCGGGCATGGTGGTGCAAGTTGTATTCCCAGCGCTGTGGGAGGCCGAAGCCAGAGGATTGTCTTATTAGCTCAGGGGTTCGAGACCAACCTGGGCAACTTGGTGAGACCTCATCTCCACAATAAAAATCGAAGAATAAATAAGCTGGGCACGTGGCGCATGCCTGTGGTTCCGGCTACTTGGAAAGCTAAGGTGGAAGGATCGCCTGAGCCCAGCAGGTCAAAGCTGCAGTAGCCATGATCGTGCCCCTGCACTCCAGCCTGGACGACAGAGTGAAACTCCAACTAAAAAAAACGCAGTTACATTATTGGGCTGCCAGGAGATATCCCTCATCATAGTGTCTCTGTAAGAACAGCAAAGACTTTGCAGGGAGCAAAGGCAGTGGACGAAATATCCAAAGTATTGGAAGAACAAAAACCCGTCAACTAAGAATCCTATATTTAGCCAAACTGTCCTTCAAAAATGAGGGCGAAATCAAGACATTCCCAGTTAACCAGAAGCTGAGTACCACCAGTCTCGTCCTGCAGTGAGGGGAGTCCTTCCATATGAAAAGCTAAGACTAGACAGGAACCCAAAGCTTTATGAAGAGAAAGATCTCTGGTAAAGGTAAATACTTGGGCAATTAGAAAACCTAGTACCATTTTTGTTTTGTACATGATTTAAGAGACTAATGTAGCAAACTCATTTTAGTTGCTATGGATAGATAGTGTGTGCAGATATAATTTTGTGATGCCAATAATGGAAAGATCAACTTGGTGAGAGAAAGAAATAACATTTATTTTGTTTTGCTTAGTTTTGTTATGAGTTTCGGGGCTCTTTTTTGGTTCCGTGTGAACTTCAGAATTTTTTCTTCTAATTCTGTGAAGGATGATGCCAGCAATTGTGTTAAATCTATAGACTGTTTGGGGCATTATGGATATTTTAACAATATTGATCTTTCAATCCATGAGGATAGAATGTTTTTCCATTTTTTGTGTCACTTCTAATTTCTTTTAGCAGTGTTTTGTTAGTACTTGTAGAGATCTTTCACTTCCGTGGCTAGATGTATTCTCAGGGGTGTGTGTGTGTGTGTGTGTGTTTGTGTGTGTGTGTGTGTGTGTGTGTGTGTGTGTTCTATTGTAAATGGGATTGTGTTCCTGATGTGATTCTCAACTTGAATGTTATTGATGTATAGAAATGATTCTGAATTTGGAAGTTGCGTTTGTATCCTGAAACTTTAATTGAAGTTGTTTGTTAAGTCTAGGAGTCTGTTAGAGGAGTCTTTAGGGTTTTCTATGTATACAGCCATGTCATCAGTGAACAGAGACAATCCGACTTAATCCTTTTCAATTTGTGTGCTTTTTATTTCTCTCTCTTGCCTGATTGCTCTGGCTAGGACTTTCAGTACTGTGGCGAGTGAGTGGTGCGAGTGACAACCTTATCTCGTTCCTGTTTTTAGGGGGAAAGTTTTCAACTATTCCCTGTAAAGTATGATGTTGGTTGTAGGTTTGTCACATGTGGCTTTCATTATTTTGATGAATGTTGCTTCCATGTCTAGTTTGTTTGGGGTTTTGATCATGAAAGGGACATTGGATTGCATCACTTGCCTTTTCTGTGTTTAATAAGAGAATTGATCATATCATTTTCTTTTCTGTTTATTCAGGGAATCCCATTTTTTGATTTGTGCATGTTGAATCATCCTTGCATCCCTGGACTATCACCCATTTGATTGTGATGAATTCTTTTTTGGTACGCTGTTGGATTCAGTTTGCTGTATTTTGTTGAGGACTTTTACTCTATGTTCACCAGGGACGTTGACCTGTTGTTGTCTTTTTTTGTTGTGTCCTTTGCTTGCTTTCGGTATCAGATTGATATGCATTTTGTGGAATGAGTTAGAGAGGAATCTGCTTTCTTGATTTCTTTTCTTTTTCTTTTTGGAAATAGTTTCAGGAAGATTAGGCCCAGCTCCTATTTGTACGTGTGGTGAAATTCAGCTGTGAATTCATGTGGTCCTGAATGTGTTTTGTTGTTTTTGGAAGATTTTTTATTCCTGATTCAATTTTATTACTAAGTATTGGTCTGTTCTGGGTTTCTGTTTCTTCCTGGGTCAATCTTGGGAGGTTGCGTGTTTCCAGGAATTTATCCATTTCCTCTCAATTGTCTAGTTTGTATGCATACAGGTATTCACAGTAATCTCTGATGATATTTGTTGGGGGTTTTTGGTATTTCCATGGTCTCAGGTATAACATCACTCTTACCACTTCTGATTGTAATTATTTGAATGTACTCTTTTTTTCTTGGTTAATATAGGCAGCGGTCTGTCAATTTTGTTTCTCCTCTTTAAAAAATTCATTTTTGGATTTGCCAACCCTTTGTATCTTTTTCTGGTGTCAAGTTCATCTCATCCTGCTCTAATTTCATTCTAAGTTCATCTCATCCTGCTCCAACTAGTTCCTCAGGTATACTCCCAGAAGGGGAATCGCTGGGTCATATGGAAGGTCAGTTTTTAGACCTTTTAGGAATTGCCACACTGTTTTCCATCGAGGTTGTACAAGTTTACGTTCTCCCCAACAAAGTAGAAGTGTTCCCTTTTCCCCATAGCCTCTCCAGCATCTGTTGTTTTTGAGTTAGTTATGATGGTCATCCTGTCTGGAATTAGGTGGTATCTCAGTGTGTTTGCAATTTGCATTTATTTGATGATTAGTGAGGCTGAGTATTTTTTCATGTATCTGTTAACTACTCATATGTTTTCTTTTGAGAAGTGTCTATTCATATCTTTTGCCCACTTTTTAATAGGACTGTCTGCTTTTTGCTTTGTGGCATGTTTGAATTCCTTGTAGATCTTAGATGTTAGGCCTTTGTTAAATATACAGATGGCAAATATTTGATTCCATTCTGTAGGCTATCTCCCTGCTCTCTTGATGGTTTCTTTTGCTTTGCAGAAGCTTTTCAGTTTGATGAGGTCACACTTGTCTATCTTATCTCTTGTGGCATGGGCATTTGGGGTTTTGATCAGGAATTGGTTGCCAATTCCAATTTCTATGAGGGTGTTCCCTGCATTTCCAAAGGTTCTTATAGTTTAAGGTTTCATCATTTAGATCTTTGACCCATTTAGAATTGATTTTTGTGTATGGTGATAGTTAGCAGTATTGTTTTAATCTTCTGCATGTGGTCAGCCCATTTCCTCAGCACCATTTACTGAATAAGTTCTCCTCTCCCCAGTGGTTGTTAGTGGAGCCTTTGTTGAAGATGAGTTGGTTGAGAGATTGAGGTTTTGCTTCCAGAATCTCGATCCTGCTCCACTGGTCTATATGACTGTTCTTATACTGATACCAGGCTGTTTTGATTATTGTAGCCTTATAATAAAGTTTAAAGTCTGGACATGTGATACCTCCCACTTCCTTTCTTTTGCTGAGGATTATTTTGGCTATTCGTGGTTGTTTATGTTTCTATATGAATTTCTGCTTGTCGTTTCAAAGTATGAGAAGAATGATGTTGGTAATTTAACGGGTATTGCATTAAATCTATAGATTGCCTTGAGTAGGATGGACATCTGTACACTGCTGATTCTTCCAATCCATGAGCATGGAATATTTTTCCATTTGTTGTGTCATCTTTATTTCTTTGAGCAGTGTTTTGTAGTTGTAAAGGTCTTTCACTTCTCTGGTTAGGAAGTTGCCAGATATTTCATTTTCTTTGTTGCTATTGTGAATGGGATTATGCTTTTCATTTGGTCTCTGCCTGTTTGTTACTGGTGTATAAGAATGTAACTGCTCTTTGCACATTGATTTTATACCCTGAGACTTTGCCAAAGTCCCTTATCAGTGCAAGGTGGTTTTTGACAGATTCTCTTGGATCTTCAAGGTATAGTTCAGAGAAAGGAGGCTTCCCTGGAGATTGGGGTTGCCTGGGTGTAGACGGTGGAAACAGTGACATGCACCTTGGGAACCACTCAGCACTGGGAACTTCCTGAGGCCCCCAGAAGGCAGAGAACAGGTCGTGGTAGTGTCAGCCCCAGGTATTTGGCTCTTTTTTAGGTCTGGGCAGTGACAACAGGTAAAGCCATGTTCCCAACTATTCCCTTCAACCTAGTTCAGTGAGGAACTGGATGACGCAGCCTCAAGATGCCAGCCATGCCTGGAGACCCCAGTAGTGTAGGGTAAAGAGCTGAAAGGCCCCAGCATTTGACCAAAGGATGACTCTCACCTGACCACCCACCTTGCCCACGAGGTGCCAGTGGAGATCAGGGACCCCGGACTTCAGACAGAGGCCCAGGCCTGAGTGAAGGAGGTTGTGGTCAGCTTGCCCGACCTGTGAGACTGTGGGGTGTTGAAGGATACCAAACTCTGTAAGTACTTTCTGCTTTCTGCTGTGAGTTGAAGAAGCATGAGATCCTCAAAAGATGCCGCTGCACAAAATTGACCTTTCCAGCCCCTAGAATGATGAACCAAGAAACCTCTTGTGTGTGTCAGTTATTCTGTTTCAGCAACACAAAGCTGACAAAGATTCAAGGTAACTTGTACATTGGGACCATGCCTGATTTCATACATCCACGTGTTCCCTTTCCACATTCCAAGTTATGGAAATGCCTTGGAAAATACAAAAGACTTGCTAACTAAGAAATACTGTTATTTTTACCTATGGAACCCAGAATCCTGAAGGTTTCCTCATTACAACTCTATAAAGATTGTTTGGAAAAGGATACAGCAAAGCCCACTCTTTCTGGGTGAAGTTCACAGCCACATCCTCAAGAGAAACCAAGTCCTAAAACGGTGCACATTTTTGTAGAAGAAAATGGATGAGACTAAAAGCACTGGAAATCCATAGTTAATTTATAAGATGTTCATAAGATTCTTTAGTGTCCAAACATGTATTTCATGACTTGGTAATCGCAATTATGGCACTCTGTCCACACTTACTTTCTCGCACAGAGCAGTTTTGATGCTAAATTGAACTGCTCAGGCAACTGCAAATAAGACACCTTTTCTTATTCAAGTATGCAGTAAGTA
>NW_006975449.1:0-907 GCF_000164805.1 Carlito syrichta | reverse complement strand
TGCATCAAGGTAAAAATCCCAGCATGTGTGAAGAGTTCCTGCACACGAGGGACATCTTCAGCACAAGAGCCATAGCGCTGATTTGGGGAGAGCTCTGGCACCTCAGGGAGATCCCTCTTACCTAAGGTACAGCCCTTGCACCCAAGGGATACCTTGGCAACTGATAATAAGCTCCTGCGACTGGAGGAGAAACGTGAACTTCTGGAAGAGCCCCTGCACCAGAGGAAGTGCCCTGCACCTGAATAAAAGGTCTGTACCTGAGAGACAGTACACCACCAGAGAGATACAACAGCACCTGAAGCACAGCCCCTGCTGTGCACATGAGGAAGAGCACCTGACCTCATGAAAAGCCCAGCAGCTGATGAAGATATCTGCACCTGAGGGAGAAATCCTGCATCAGAGGGCGAACTCCCACACCTGATAAAGAGCCTCTGCATTTAAAAATGAGCCTTTCAACTGAGGAAAAGTCCTTGCCCTGAGGAGATTCCCTGCAACTGAGGGAGAGCCCCTACAACTTACAGAGAGCCTCTGCAGTTAATAAACAACCCTGCACCTATGGGAGAACCCTGCACCTTAGGAAGAGCTCCTGCTCATGAGGCAGAGCTTCTTCATCTGCTGAAGAGCTCATGTGCCTAAGGGAGAGCATTGGAGCCTGAAGGAAATTTCCTGCAACTGAGAAGCTCCATCACCAGAAGAGCCACTGTAACCAGAGAAACAGCCTCAGCACCTGAAAAATTCATGCATCTGAGTAAGAATCCTGGACCGGAGGAAGAGCCTTGCACTTGAGGGTGAGAACAGTAGCTGATGAAGAGTCCCTACCCTAATGGTGAACCCTGGAAATGAGAGAGAGCCCTGCAGCTGAGAGTTCCTGCACCCAAAGAAGAGTTCCATTTCTGATAAAGAGCTC
>NW_006975448.1:0-858 GCF_000164805.1 Carlito syrichta | reverse complement strand
AGTCAGCTGGCTAGCCGGATAGCCAACTATTTAAATTAACTAGTTAATTAAGCTGGCTTCCCAGCTAGCAAGCCAGGTAGCTAACTGGTTTAAGTCAGCTGGCTAGCCAGCTGGCTATCTGATTAATTCATTTAGTTAATTCATTTGGCCAGGCAGCTGGCTTGCTAGTTAAGACAGCAAGTTAAGTCAGCAGGCCAGCCAGCAGGTTAGCTAGGTATCTAGCTAGTTAAGTCAGCTAGGTAAGTCAGCTGGTTATCTAGGTATCTAGCTAGTTAAGTCAGTTATTTCAGGCAGCTGTCTAG
Source organism: Carlito syrichta (assembly GCF_000164805.1). Lineage (NCBI taxonomy): Eukaryota > Metazoa > Chordata > Mammalia > Primates > Tarsiidae > Carlito > Carlito syrichta. The sequence goes on along the minus strand of NW_006975448.1, from coordinate 556 downwards.
CCTGCTACCTAGCAGGGTACCTAGCTAGTTAAATCAGCTGGCTAGCCAACTGGCTAGCTAGTTAAGTCATGTAGTTAAGTCAGCTCACTGGCCAGCAGGTTAGCTAGTTAGTTAGGTAGTTAAATCAGTTGTCAAGCCAGAGGTCTATGTAGGTAGGTAGCTAGTTAAGAGTGCTGGCAAGCCATCAGGCTATCTAGTTATTTCAGTTAGTTAAGTCAGCTGGCTAGGCTGCTGGCTATCTAGGTAGCTAGGCAATTAAATCATCTGGCTAGCCAGCTGGCCAGCTAGTAAATTCAGCTCGTTTAGTCAGTTGGCTAACCAGCTGGCTAGCTACTTAAGTCAGCTGGTGAAGTCAGTTGTCTTGCCAGCTGGCTAGCTAGTTAAAAAGTTGGTTATGTCAGATGGGTAGCCTGCTGTCTCACTAGTTATTTCAGCTAGTTAAGTCAGCTGGCTAGCTAGGTAGCTAGGCAATTAAGTCAGCTGGCTAGCCAACTGGCTAGCTAGTTAAGTCAGATAGTTAAGACAGCTGGCTAACCAGCTTACTAGCTAGGTAACT
>NW_006975447.1:0-884 GCF_000164805.1 Carlito syrichta | reverse complement strand
AAAAAATGGAACTGGGGTGAATAAATGTCCTGGGTGAGGGATATCCCGGGATTCCTTCACAGAAGTCTCATTGCCAAGTCAGAGGGTCAGTCTGCCTGGGGCACATTTCTCAACTCGGAAAGGAGAGTGGGCAAGAACCTGGCCAGGGAGCCTTGGCAACTCTGCAACAAAGCAGGGGCAGACATTGTGGGGTTTGGGACTGGAAGAGGCCAAACTTGGGAGGCCTTAACATGTAGGGGGGCTGGGGTGGGGAGGAATCAGGGCATAAGGTTTGCAGGAGAATGGATTCCTTTTTTTTGAGTAGGAGTCTCACTCTGTCACCCAAGCTGGAGTGCAGTGGCCACTCCTGGCCACCGCAGCCTCAACCTGCTGGGCTCCAGTGATCCTTCCGCCTCAGTCTTCCAAGTAGCTGGAACTACAGGTGCATACTACCATACCCAGCTAATTTTTTGATTTATTGTAGAGATGAAGTCTGGCCAAGTTGCCCAGGTGGATCTTGAACCCACGGGCTCATGTAATTCACTCACTTCAGCCTCCCTAGGCACAGGAATACAGGCTGAGCCACTGAACCTGGCTTGGATTTCTTTCTTTCTTTCTTTGATTCTTTTCTTTCTTCCTTCCTTCCTTTCTTCCTTCTTTCCTTCCTTCCTTCTTTCTTTCTTTCTTTTTTTCCTATCTATTTTTCCTTTCTTTCCTCACTAGGTTGACAAGGCTGCTCTCAAACCACCCAACATGGGGCATCCTCTTGGCCTGGGCCCCCAAAGTGTTGCGATCACAGGCTTTCCATTTGGTTGACATCCTGCTCTTCCTGCCTGGTCTTGAAATCTGGACCAGAGACCATTCTCATGCCAAGGCCTGGGTTATGCTTGGGGTCGAGGTGGGGG
>NW_006975445.1:0-803 GCF_000164805.1 Carlito syrichta | reverse complement strand
CATGTAGACTGTCAGTTTTCCCAGCATCATTTACTGAATGGGGTCTCCTCTCCCCAGTGCTGGTTGGTGGAGGCTTTGTTGAAGATAATTTGATTGACAAATTGAGATTTTGCTTCTGGAATCTCTATGCTGTTCCTTTGGTCCATATGTCTATTCTTTTTCCCCCACTGAATTAAATGCCATAGTTGACTGTAAGCATATGTAGTAAATCGTTACATATGCTTAGACCACCAGGTTGTTTTGACTGTTGCAGCCTTATACTAAAGTTTAAAGTCTGGAAGTGTGACACTTCCTGCTTTGTTTCTTTTGCTAAGGATTGTTTTGGCTCTTCGTGGTCATTTATGGTTCCATATGAATTTCAGTATTTTCATTTTCAGGTCTGAGATGTTGGTAATTTAATATGTATTGCATTGAATCTGCAGATTGCCTCTGGTAGGATACAAATTTTAACAATGTTTATTCTTCGTATCTGAGATCATGGAATATTTATCCATTTGTTTGTGTCTTCTTGGATTTCTTTGAGCAGGGTTTTATAGTTGTTGTTGTTAAGGTCTTTGACTTCTCTGGTTAGGAAGAAGCCAAGGTATTTCATTTTTTGTGTGGCTGTTGAGAATTGGATTGTGCTTTTTTAGTGGTTCGCTGTCGATTTGTAGTTGGTGTATAAGAATGCGACTGCCTTTTGCACATTTATTTTGTACCCTGAATTTTTGTCAAGTCCTTGATCAGTGAAAGTCGGTTTTTGAAAGATTCTCTTGTGTTTTTGAGTTATAGGATCATATTCTCATCAAAGAGGGATAACTTAA
>NW_006975444.1:0-4208 GCF_000164805.1 Carlito syrichta | reverse complement strand
TCACATAAATTATGAATGGTTTATACTTACTAAATTGAAACATGCTGAGATCCCAGATCTATATCATCTTAGAAACTAAATCCTGAGATTCAGTGTACTTAAGTGCTATTCAGAAGGCAGAATGCATAATAAATCTTAAAAATTTTCATAAATAAAATAGTATCGTAATTTAAAGCAGCTTTTTCCATTCTTAAAATTTGTGTAAATTTTCTTGGTGCACTCTGCAATTTCTGCTTGTTAATTTTGATCAAATGTTATAGATGTGCAATCCTTAGAGAAAAGTTTCACTTATATAGGTGAAGAAAATATAAAATCACATTCCCTTTATATTTTAACCCAATTTATACTGTTAAAAGAGTATTTCCATGGAATCACCCAGTATTTTCTCTACCTAAGACATAATGCTGTACTCTGCAACAAAGTATCCGATTAATCTGATACCTTTAATCACCAAACATTTAAAATCAGGCACACAGAAAAAAGAATTTGGGGCCGAATATACATAAACCAAAATAGCATGGAGATTTACAAAGTAGTATTTGGGTTCCTCATTAGTATAAAAATTTACATAGGTGAAAATTCTGGAAAATTGACGGTGATCTTAGCTAAAGGGATGTTCAAATCCTGTTAGAAAAACGACTCAAAGGGGGTTACATACAAATAGGAACATCCAAAAGTCCCTAAGCTAAAGAAAGTGCTGAAATAGTATGTGGTTGTGCTATAACCAAGCTGCAACAGTATTCAGTGACCATAAGAAAAAAAGACTACATCGTGGGCAATCTTCTCAGGTCCCGTCCCAGTGTGGGAGTTTGTCTGTCCTCTCAATAAATACTGCTTTACCAAAAAAAAAAAAAAGACAACCTAGTTTAGTGGATTCCTGAATGTTCACTTATCCCTGGAAAAGTTTTTGGATATATGTGAAAGCATGATTATCTTCACTTCTTGGGAATGAAATCTACCATGTCTACTGCATTTGGGAGAGCGCTGTACACAAGCCCTTGAAGCTTAAGGATTACTCAGTAGTCATGTCCCTCCAAGTATGATGTTAGAGTTCTGAGGCTGATGTCATGAATGACAATTTGACATGCTTGTTTCCCTGACTTTGCTTACCTCTTTAATGTAAAAATTAGCCTTTAGGCAATCTACAGATTCAGTGAAATAACCATTAAGTGAAAATCATTTTTCTCAGACCTAGAAATCTCAATTAAGGATTCATATGAGCCAAGCTCGGTGGCTCAGCCTCTAATCCCGCGCCTTTGGGACCCTGAAGTGAGTGGATTTCCTGAGCCCGCGGGTTGGAGACATGCCTGGGCAGCGAGACCTCATCTCTACAAAAAATGAAAAAATCAGTCAGGCGTGGTAGCGCATGCCTGTGAATCAGGTTACAAGAAAGGCTGAGGCGGAAGTATCGCCGGAGCAAAGCAGGTCGAGGCTGCAGTGGCCGTGAGCGGTAACTGCACTCCAGACAGGGGGACCGAATGAGACTCCAACTCAAAAAAAAAAAAAAATTCATATGAAAGCATACACAATCAAGAATAGCCAAAAGAATCTTATCAATAGAAACAAAGCAGGAGCCATCACTGTTTGAGACTTCAAACTTTACTATATGTTTACAGTAATCAACACAGATTGGTATTTGTACAAGAATAGGTCCATAGGCCAAGGGATCAGGACAGAGAATGAAATACTCAAATTCCCAACCACTCATCTTGGAAAATACCTCCAGGATCCACTGGGTAATGGAGAACATATTCAGTATAGGCATTGGGAAACGACTGAACACATGCACAAGGTTGAAACAGGATCCCTAACTATCACCATACAAATTAACTCTAAAGGAATCAATGACCTAAATGTGAAAAACCAAATTATAATAATCTTAAAAAACACCGGAGACAGCATTATGGAAACTGGAATCGGAAACTAATTCCTCTTCAGAAACTTAAATATCCATGAAGTAAAAAGTAAGTTAGACAAGTGGGATCTCATCAAAGTAATATACTTCTGCAAAACATAAGAAACCATCAGAAGAGCAGCGATACAGCCAACAGAATGGGGAAAAGGATCCTCCAACTATATATCTGCAAAAAATCATAACATCTAGGATCTACAAGAAACTCAAAAACACAGAATAATCAGACAAACATTCCCTTTGAAAAGTGTGCAAAATACGTGATTGGACACTTTTCATAAAAGAGATACGGGCATCCAGCAGACACATGAAAATTGCTCAGCCTCACTCATCATCAAAGAAATGCAAATGAGACCACTTTGAAATACCACATACCCCCTATAAGACTGGCCATCAATAATAAAACTAACAATAACAGAGGCTGGTAAGGATTTGGGAAAATATAGGTGCTTATACTCTGCATGTGGAGTGAAAAGTAGACCAACAACTTTGGAAAAGAGTGTGGTGGTTTGTAAAGGGACAAGATATTGGCCTACAATGTGACTCTGTAATTCCCCTGTAGAGAATATACTTACAGGAACTCAAATCATTTTACCGAACAGTTACCTGCACAAGTATGTTTCTTGAAGCTCTAATCACAATTCCAAAAAACATGGTACCAACCATGTTGCCCATCAAAGCTGGAATGGATAAAGTAAATTTGGTATATACACACTGGAATATTATGCAGCCATAAAAAAGGACAGATAGAAGGATTTTGCAGAACGTTTGATGGATATGAGGTAGGTCATTTTTATTGATTTATCACAGAAACTAAGAATAGAGTTCCATATGATCTCACTTATGTGCTGAACTTGATCACTTAGAGTGCTGCAAGAAAATGATGGGTTGTCCTGAGAACTGTTAGGGAGAGGGGTGAGAATGGCAGTGGAAGGATACTGCTAAGGAAGCGTGGGGCATACCTCATCAACCAGGGATCCTGCATAATCAATGTTTGTATATCTAACTCTGAATTGTACCCCACATTTTTTAATAAATTAAAATAAATAAACTAATAAATGAAAGCTGTTAAACATGCAACTGACTTTACTTCTTTATCCTATTTTTAATTTTTTTTAACTTTAAAAATGGTGACAATTCAGGGTTGGGCCTAGAAATGTTCATCAAGCAGGGATTTATTTCTTAAGAAGTGTATAACACTCCAATGAAACCTCCTTTTCCTTTTAATATGTTAGAGTACGTGGTATAATTCTGCCTTCAAAATAGGCAATGACAGTGTTTTTCACATAAATTCTGAATGTTTTATTCTGTGTAAATTGAAACTTGTTGAGATCCCATGTCTATATCTTCCTTAGATAACTGAACGTTGAGATTCAGTTTCCCTAAGTGCTATTCAGAAGGCAGAATGCATAATAAATATTAAAAGATTTAGAAAATAAAACAGTATTATGACTTTAATACAGCTTTTTTCATTTAAAAATTTGTGTTCATTTTCTTGGTGCACTCTGTATTTTCTGCTTTTTAATTTTGATTAAATGTTACAGATGTGCAATCCTTAGAGAAAAGTTTCACTTATATAGGTGAAGAAAATATAAAATCATATTTCCTTTATATTTTAACCCAATTTATACTGTTAAAAGAGTATTTCCATTGAATCCCCTAGTATTTTCTCTACCTAAGATATAATGCTGTACTCTGGAACAAATTATCTGACTATTCTGAAACTTTTAGTCACCAAGCATTTAAAATCAGGCACAAAGAAAAAGAGAATTTGGGGCCCAAAATACATAAAACAAAATAACATGGTGATTTACAAAGTAGTAAGTATTTTGGCTCCTTATTAATATAAAAATTTAGATAATTGAAAATTCTGTAAATTTGACGATGATCTTAGCTAAAGCGATGTTCAATCCTGTTAGAAAAATGTCTCTAAGGCTGTTACATACTACTAACAACATCCAAAAGTTTCTAAACTAAAGAAAGTGCTAAAATAGTATGCGGTTGTTCTATAACCAAGCTCCAATAGAATTCGGTGACCATAATAATAAAAGACTACCTCTTGGGCAACCGCCTCAGGTCCATTCCCCGTGTGGGAGTTTCTCTGTCCTCTCAATAAATACTGTTTTACAAAAAAAAAGTCAACCGCGTTTAGTGAATTCTTGAATGGTCACCTATCCCTGGAGAAGTTTTTGGATAGGTGTCAAAACATAGTTTTCTTCACTCCTTGGGAATGAATCCGCCATGTCTACCACATTTGGCAGAGCTCTGAACACAAACCCTTGAAGCCTAAGGATTG
>NW_006975443.1:0-1051 GCF_000164805.1 Carlito syrichta | reverse complement strand
AAGCCAACGTACTTTGAGTGCCCGATACCCGTTTACAACATTCAACAGGACCAGAATGTTGCTGGAGTCTGAAATGTCTGATTCGTAATATCCACATGTTAAATTGCTGTGACACATTTGAGGAGCTCAAAGCTTTGTTTCTTGTTTGTCCCTCAACAAACACTCTGGGAATTTTTTGTATTGAGGACTCTTACAACAAAGATTCTTTTTTCTTCCTTAGTTAGAGGCTGTGTAGTGTCCTGTATAGGAGGACTCGATTTCCCTAGATTCCTGTTTTAAAACCCTGATTCGTGTAGAAGTAAGACGTCATGTAGATTTTTTGATAGAGGAACTGTGTGAAAAATATTTCTTCTATTTTCTTAGCAAGAGGCCATGTAGTTTCCTGTATTTGAGTACTGCTATTACCCACATTCATGCCTCAAATCCCTGATTCTTCTTTAGCCGACAGGAAGATGCCCTGTGAACATTCAGGAATGAGGACTCATATAACCCAGATTCCTTATTTTTAGCAATAGCCGTGCAATTACCTGTATATGAGTACTCCATTTCCCAGATACATGCGTCGAAAACCTGATGCTTGTTTAGACCTTAGGAAGACGTCATGTAGTTTTTTGGGGATGGAGAACACATGTCACCCAGATTCCTTATTCTTTCTTAGGAAAAGTCCGTGCAGTTGCTGGTATATGAGGATTTCATTTCCCTAGATTATGCTTCAAAATCCAAATTCGTGTTTAGCCCTTAGCAAGACAGCCTGAAGTTTTTTTGGGGATGGAGGACAGGTGTAAGCCAGATTCCTTATTGTTCCTAAGCAATAGACAGTACAGTTTCATGTATATGAGGACTCCCATTATCCAGATACCTACTCCAAAACCCTGATTGGTGGTTATCTCTTACCAAGCCTCTCTGTAGGTTTTTGGGATGGAGGACTCGGGTAAGCAAGATTTCTTATCCTTCCATAGCACCAGGTCATGCAGTGTTCTGTATATTAGGACTCCCATTAATGAAATTCCTGCTTAATTCTCAGCACGTCGCCAAGACATTTCCTGGTGAG
>NW_006975442.1:0-977 GCF_000164805.1 Carlito syrichta | reverse complement strand
TTGAATATTATAGCAGAAGTCGGGGTCAAGATAGCTAGACTCCCTTAAAATACCTTGTAAAAATGAAAGCAGCCCAGAAAGCTTCTTCAGAAGAGTCACAATGGGTGTTTCATGGAGTCTTCCTCTAGCAAAAGACTACCCAGACTTTTCCAAGTGTAACACATAGAGTTCAAAAAGGATCATGAGGGCATTCTAGGTTTCAAGTTTTGTAAGCAGTTCAAAATATCTGTGATGATTTATTCATAATAACTTGGTCATAGTTGATGCAACTTCTGAGAAGATGCATCATACACTCCTTTCCTCTCCATAAACTTGTCAGTTAACTCTGGATGAGAAAAGTTCTGAGTTAGAACTTCCATTAGTCACTGATTTGATGTACTTCTTGGGGGTAATTATGACTTCTTGTCTTCTGGACACTGCTTGGGTCCAACAAATAAATCCCTTGTTCTTAGCTCCACCATGCAATCTGGCCTATCTACAATGTGAAGTGTGTGGCTCCTCCCTCTGCTAACAGAATTTAAGCAACATGGCTCAGGCTACTGGTGATTTTTGTCTTATAAAAAACCAGGAAAACATAAGAATATCTCCTCACAAGATGGAATTTTAGATCCTTCGTGGACATAGGCAGAGCTAAAAATTCAACCCCAAAGCATTTCTGCACAGCACAATAAATAATCAGTGGTGTGGACAGATTACCTACAGAATGAGAGAAAATATTTGCAAACTATGCATTCTATGAAGGACTGATATCCAGAATATACAAGGAACTCAAACAGCTCAACAACAACAAAATAAAAATCTCACTAAAAAGTAGGCAAAAGATATGAATAGACATTTTCAAAAGAAGACATACAAATAACCAAGTATATTTTTTTAAAAGTTCAACATCACTAAACATCAGAGAAATGTAAATTAAAGCCACAGTGAAATATCTTACACAAATCAGAATGCCTATTACTAAAAAAGTCAAAGAACAA
>NW_006975441.1:0-814 GCF_000164805.1 Carlito syrichta | reverse complement strand
GACTATCCTTCATGTGCAGGAGCACTTCTCTTCAGGTGTAGGGACCCTCCCCTACTGCAGGGCTCTCCCTCAGATTCAGCCCCTTTATTCAAGTTCAGGACTCTTCCTCAGGTGCAGGTGCTCTTCACTAGATGCTGTGATCTACCTCGGGGCAGGGGTTCTCCTGGAGTTTGTCTACAAGTATAGGGCTCTTACGTGCAGGGTCCCTTCTTGACATGCTGGACTTTCCAATCAGCTGCAGGATGTCTTCCTTATGATGGGCCTCTCCTTAAGGTGCAGGAGCCCAATGTAAGATGCAGGAACACTTTTTCAGGGGCACAAAGTCTTTCTCCTTTTCAGCGCTCTTATTCATGTTTAAGAGTTCTTCCTCATGTGCTGGAGCTCTTCATCAGGTGCAGGAGCCTTTGGTCAGGTGCAGGGCTCTTTCTCAATGCAGGACTCTTCCTCAGGCATAAGACCTTCTCCTCGGGAGTTGGCTCTCTCCCTTATGGCCAGTGACTCTCCCTCATGTGCAGAAACTGTCCTTAGATGAAAGGGCTTTACATCAGTTGCTTGGTTCTTGCTCAGGTTCAGAGGCTTTCCCTCAGGTGTGGGGACTCTTTATAAGGTGAGTTTTCTCCCTCAGATTCAGGGATACTCCCTCACATGGTGGGATTCTTTTTCATGTGCAGGGTAGTTCTTCAGGACTAGGGCTCTTCCTCAGCTGCAGGTGTGTTCTTCAGGTGCTGGAATCTCTGTCAAGTTCCAGCTACTTGGAAGGTTGAGGATTGCTGGACCCCTGCAGGTCGATTCTGGGTGACTGTGTGCATGCCAC
>NW_006975440.1:0-697 GCF_000164805.1 Carlito syrichta | reverse complement strand
CAGGCTGAGCCACCAAGCCCAGCTCAAGATTGTATTTTTAACAAGGGAGTTTTGTATACCTTAACAAATACCAAATTGTATATATCTCACATTTAAAGCAGTATGGATGATTGTTTTAAACACTTTATAATTTGTGTTATCAGTTACTTGTGTTAACAGTGTGCTTAGGAATATTGTTTTCCATCTTTTATTAAAGAACTTATAATATTTTCTTTGTGGTTATTCAAGCTGTTCTTATTAATTAATTTAAAATTTCTTTAAAATATATTATTTAAATTTATGGTCGTGTAGGTTGATTCACATATTCTGATTTAGTGAGATACAGGGTGTACTTACATAATCATTTTAATACACTTAAATATATTTCTAATACCTGATGTGGTGGTTCAAGTCTGTAATCCCAGTACTTTGGGAGGTGGAGGCAAGAAGATTGCCTGAGCCCAGGGTTTGAGACCAAACTGTGTAACTTCTTGTGAGCTCATCTCCAAAATCTCATTCTCTCTCTCTCTCTCTCTCTCTCTCTCTGTATCTATCTATCTATCTATCTATCTATCTATCTATCTATCTATCTATCTGCATTTCTGTGGGGGGCCAGCCCCTGCAAATAGATTCAGGGAGTCCTTGGGAGGTGTGGTAGCATTGGTGATTATTCTGGAGAAATAAAGAGAAAGAAAGAGATGGGGTGGGGGGGAAAGAA
>NW_006975439.1:0-2747 GCF_000164805.1 Carlito syrichta | reverse complement strand
CCAGCTGACTTAACTAGCTTACTTAACAAGCTAGCTACATAACTGTCCTGCTGACTTAAATAGTTAGCTATCTAGATAGCTACCTAGCCAGCCAGCTGACTTTAGAAATTAGCTAACTACCTAGCTAACAAGATGACTTAAATAGTTAGCTGCCTAGCTAGTTAGCTGATTAACCAGATGGCTACGTAGTTAAATTATTCATTATCTAATATTCTAGCTAGCTGACTTAATCATCTGACTTAACTCGTTAGCTAATGAGCTAGCTGGCTGACTCAACCAACTGACTTAACTCGTTAGCAAAATAGCTAGCTAGCTGACTAATCCAGCTGACTTAACTGGTTAGTGAACTAGCTAGCTAGCCTACTCAAACAGTTGACTCAACCCGTTTGCTAACTAGCTAGCCTGCTGACTCAACCAGCTGACTTAACCCATTAGTTAACTAACAACCTGACTCAACCTGCTGACTTAATCCGTTAGCTAGCTACCTAGCTAGCTGTCTTAACCAGCTGAATAAATTAGATAGATGACTTAACTAGCTGACTTAGCTAGCTGGCTTAACTACTTAGCTAACTCACTTCACTGACTGACAACTAGTAAGATAGCTGATTTTAACTGAATTAAATACTTAACAAGTTGGTTAATGAGTTAGTTAACTGTTTTAACTATTTGGTAAATGTGTTAACTAGTAGTCTTAATTAGTTGTGTAATGAGTTAGCTCGGTTACTTAACTTGGCTGACGATGCAGAGGACTATTTATCTGGTTTAACACATTTGCTGACTACTCGGCTGACTTGTTAGCTGGCTTCACAAGTCGGCCATCTAGTCGGCTGACTAGTTAACTGGGTTAATTAGTTGACTGACGAGTTAGCCCACAATTTAGCTTGTTTAACTAGTTGGCTGGCTAGTTTGCTGACCTAATTAGTCGGCTGACTATTTGGCCGACTATTTAGCTGGCCTAACTAGTCGGCCCACAAGTTAGCTCACCTAACTTGTAAGCTGACCACTTGGCTGACTAGTCGGCCGATTTGTTAGCTGACTTAAATAGTTGGCCGGCTAGTCAGCTGTCTAGTTAACTTACTTATCTTGTCAGCTGGTGAGTGAACCCACAGGTGAGCTGACTTAACTAGTCGGCCAGCGAGTGAGCCAACTGGTCAGCTGACAACTATTTGGTCGGCGATTGAGCCAAATGGTCAGCTGACTTAACTAGTCAACTGGCGAGTGAGCTGACTGGTCAGCTGACTTTAATTGACTAGCGAGTGAGCCAAATGGTCAGAAGAGTTGACGAGTCAGCTGGCAAATGAGTCAACCAGTGTACTGACATAACTAGTCTGCCAGCAAGTGACTTGACATTTGAGCTGCCTTAACTAGTCGGCTGGTGAGCAGGCCGACCTGTAAGCTGATTAAACTACTCAGCTGGCGAGTAAGCTGACTAGTTAGCTGACCTGTTTGCCTGTGAGCCAGCCGACAATTTAGTGGACATGTTGGCTGGTGAGTGAGCTGACTAGTTTGCGGACCGGTTTGCAGGCAAGCTAGCTGACTAGTTGACCTTATGGAAAGTGAGCAAGCCCAATAGTAATCTTATCAGATTGCTGAGTTGCCAGCCAACTAGCTAGCTAAGTAACTAGCTGGTTTGCTAGCTGACTTAACTAGCTAGCTGACTAGTTAGCTGACATAACTAGCTAGCAAACAAGCTATCTAACTGTCTAGCTTGCTGACTTCACTAGCTAGCTGAATAGGTAGCTGCATTGCTAGCTTACTTAACTAGCTAGCTGTCTAGCTAGCTGACTTAACTAGCTGATTAGCTTCTTTGCTGGATAGCTGGCTAGCCAGCTGACTTAATGAGCTAGTTAACTGGTTGTCTACATGGCTAGCCAGCTGGCTTAACTAGCTAGATACCTGGCTGACTAGCTGGCTAGGCAGCCAGCTAGCTAGTTAGTGGGCTGACGAGGTGACTAGCCAGTCGGCTTAAATAGCCATCCGGCTGGCTGGACAGTCCTATAGCCAGCTGGATTAACTAGCCAGCCACCCTGCTTGTCATCTGGTTAGCCAGCTTGCTTAACTAGCGGGCCACATATCTGACAGGCCTGGTAACCAGCCAGCTTAACATGCCAGCCACCTAGCTAGCCTGCTGGCCAACAAGCTTACTTAACTAGCTGACTTAACTAGATAGGCATTCGGCTAGCCAGCTGGCTTAACTAGCTAGCCACTTAGCTAGCCAGCCAGCTATTCAGCTCACTTAAATTGCTGAAGTAACTAGCTAGCCACCTGGCTAGCCAACTGACTTAATTACCTAGCTACCTACCTATTAATTGGCTAACCAGCTGACTTAACTTGCTGTCTTAACAAACTAGCCAGCTGGCTAGCCAGCAGATATAACTAGCGAGCTTCATAGCTAGCCAGTTGGCTAGCCACTTGAATTAACTAGCTGACTGAACCAGCTAGCCAGCAGGCTAGCCAGCTGATTCAACTAGCTGACAAAACTAGATAGCTAGCTGGCTAGCCAGCTGAATTAACTTGCAGATATCACTAGCTAGACAAGTGACTAACCAGCTGACTTAAATGACTTGCTACCTAAGTATCCCGCTGACTGGGTAGCTGACTGACCTACCTAGCTAACTAGCTAAATTGTGGGCTAGCGAGCTGACTTAACTGGGTGATTTAACTAGCTAGCCAGCTGGCTAGCCAGCTGACTTAACAAGCTAGCTACCGAGGAAGGAAACTGGCTAGCCAGCTGACTACTAGGTGAG
>NW_006975438.1:0-337 GCF_000164805.1 Carlito syrichta | reverse complement strand
AGAAGACTCTCACCAGATGTGGTCCCTCAACCTTGAACTTCTCAGCCTCCAGAACTATAAGAAATTTTATTTTTCTTTATAAGTTACCCAGTCTGTGGTATTATGTTTTAGCAACAGAAAATGAACTAGCCTGTAATCCCGTGCCTTTGGGAGGCTGAGGTGAGTGGATTGCCTGAGCTCGTGGGTTCGAGACTACCTGGGCAGTGAGACCTCATTTCTACAATAAATCAAAAAAATCAGCTGGGCGTGGTAGCGCAGGCCTGTAATTCCGGCTACTTGGAAGGCTGAGGCGGAAGGATCGCCGGAGCCCATCAGGTCGAGGCTGCGGTGGCCGGTG
>NW_006975437.1:0-3200 GCF_000164805.1 Carlito syrichta | reverse complement strand
GAACCCCACCTCAGCACCTTCCAGCACCAACCCTCCACAACGGTGGCCCCTCTTTGGTGCAGGAGTTCTTGACTAACCTAGCCAGGTTACTGCTAACTCTCCACTCTGAGGGGAGAAATGTGCCCCAGGCAGGCCAACCCTCCACTCAGCAATGAGGACCTTCCATCAAGAAAGATCAGGGACACATCCTTCACCCAGGGCCATTTTTCCCCCCAATTGCTTCTGGCTCTAAGGTCAGATGCCCTGTGAACACCCCACACACAGTCGAGAATCTGTGTATGATTCTGCTGTTTTTGGAGACAGGGTCTGGCTTTGTTGCCCAGGCTGGGGCCTGGGGACACAACTGCCATTCACTGCGAGCCTCAAAATCTAGGTCTTTGGCAATCCTCCCGCCTCAGCCTCCAGGGTGCCTGGGATGATGGGCGCCTCAAACCCAGACACCCTGTTTGGAGGGGTGCAGAAACGGCATCTTTCTGTGCAGTCCAGGCTGTCGCAGGGCCACAGAGCTCTAGCCATACTCCCCCCTCGGCCTCCCAGAGTGCTGGAATTCCAGGCGAGAGCTGCCATGCCAGGCCTTCTGGTTTGTTTTCAATGAAGAATTGAGGCTGAGCTCGGGCGGTCAGCATCATCATCCAAGAGCTTTGGGAGGCTGAGGCCTGCAGCCGGCCTAAGCCCACAGGTTGAGACACACCCAGGCACCTCAGCGAACCTCATCTCTACCCTCCATCCCAAATGAGCTGGGTGTTGTCACACATGCCTGTTGTTTCGTCTGCTCAGAAGGCCATGGAATGGTTCACCAGAGTCTGGCAGGCCAAGGTTGCAGTGTCCAGGATCGAGCCACCGACCTCAGCCTGAGCGACTGAAAGCAAAAAAGAAGAACCTTCATTTGTGTATGGAGTTGGGATGACTGTAAACAGACAGAAATCATTTGGAAAGGAGGCCCCAGCCTTGGGACTAGAGTTCCTGAATGATGGTGGATTGGCAGACAATCGGGCTGTGGCTCTGGGAGGCCGAGGTGGGTGATTGCTGGAGCACAGGATTTCGAGACCAGCCTGAACTACGTAGCAAGACCCCATCACTCCCCAGAATGCAAACATTGGAATAGGATGTGGTGGGGCTCGCTGTCCTGGCTGCAAGGGAAGTAGTGACCTCCATCCCAGGGCATTCCTTAATGTCACTCCTGCTGACAGAATGTGCAGTCCAGGCTGGGCACCAAGACTCATGACTGTCAGTCCCACACCCTGGGAGGTTGAGGTGGCAGGCTGCCTGGGCCAAGGGGTCAGAGTCCAGCACGAGTGACACAGCCAGACCTCATCTCAGCTAGAGGTCTCCAAAATTGAGTCAGGCATGGTCTGCCCCAGAGTCCTGGCTGCTCAGGGGCCGAGGTGGGAGGACCGCCTGATCCCCTCAGGTGGAGGCTCTGGGACACAATCATGTTGCCACTCCCCAACCTGACTGAGAGAGACTTTGTTGACAGAAAAGACGCCTCCAACTTGCGTCACGACCAACGACCATAACTCCTCAGGGATAGGTCCGCTTGGGCGGGGGACGATGGAGAGATTGGGAATGTAAGGGGCCCTCCCCCGCCTGAAGGTGGCAGACAGGGTGACTGGAAACTTGTCTGGATGTGGCATTGACAGGCCACCTTGTTCACGCTGGGCCCGACAGCTGCCCAACCTTGGGACTGTCTGTTCCGTGAGCTCACACACATCTTTGCTGTGGGACATGAGTGTGGAGTGTGAACGCAGGCATTCTCAGGTGCGTCAAGGAGGGCACAGGGTGGACATTCCCTGTGGCCACCTTTGAAACCTCCAGCAAACAACAGGCCGGAAAGTGCCTTTTCCTCTCCCATCCCTGAAGGTGACATTTCATGCTGGTTGGCAGGGGTGTTGGTGGTGGTGTTGCTGGTGATTATTATTATTATTTGATGTCGGAATTCCGATCTGTCCCCCAGGCTGGCATGCAGGGACACCTTCACCACCACCGTGGACTCCAGCTGCCAGGCTCAGTCGACCCTCCAGTCTTGGCCACCCGAGTGGCTGGAACCCCAAGCATGCACCACCATGCCAGCCTTATCTTTGGATTTATTTTTGATGGCTGAGATGAGGTCTCGCCCCATGTCCTGGGCTGGTGTCAAAGTCTCAGGTTTAGGCCGTCCACCTGCCCAGGCTTCCAAATGGCCAGAATGCCAGGCTGAGCCCCTGACCCTGGCCTGTGGCTGTGGTGGTGATGGTGGTTGGTATTATTATTCCAAGTCTGAGTCCCACTCTCTCGCACAGGTCAGAACACAGGAGCCCACTCTTGGCCACTGTGGCCTACAGCAGCTGTGCTCCTGCAAAACTCCCACCATGGCAAGCTGAGTGCCTGGTAAGAGAGGTGTGCACCCCCATGCTCGGCTTATTTTTATTGGCTTCTTGTAGAGACGAGGTCTTGCCAAGGTGCCCGGGCTGGTCTCGAACATGGGGGCTCAGGCCATCCTCTCGAATCGGCCTTCCAGAGAGCTGTGATGACAGGTGTGAGCCCCTAAGCCTTTCCTCCACAACCCACTTGGGGCCACACCACGAGTCCTGCTCCCTTCTGATGACCCAAACCCCGGAGAGTGCGGCCAGAGTTGCCAACCGTCCCCTCTCTGGTTGAACACCTGCTGCTGGAGCATGTCTTCACTCAGGTGACCACTTCTCCACATGCCCGTTTCCCCAGGGTGGACCTGCTCACTCCTGCCAGGAGCCACCCCAGGGAAAGGGAGGGCATGACTCTCAAACTTTGAGGGAGCAGGAACGGCCAGGCAACCCATGCCTGTCTCCATGACACTCAGTGAGGCCAAGACGGGAAGATGGACAGAGCCTGGGATCTTGAGACCAGGCTGAACACCATAGCAAGCCCACTGTTTGACCCCAAGCTAAACTAAGAATGCCTGGGGTGAGGGCATGCCTAGGCTGGAGATCACTTCCAGCCCAGAGATTAAGACCAGGAAGGAAGACCAGGATGTCAACCAAATAAAAATCCTGCGATCGCCACAGTTTGGGAGGCCCAGGCTGAGAGAATGAACCGAGTTTTTTGGTTTGAGTAGCCTGGACAACCTAGTGAAGAAAGGAAAGAAAAGAAAAGAAAGAAAAGAAAGAAAGAAGAAAGGAAGGAAGGAAGGAAGGAAGGAAGGAAGGAAGGAAGGAAGGAAGGAAGGAAGGAAGGTAGGAAGGAAG
>NW_006975436.1:0-300 GCF_000164805.1 Carlito syrichta | reverse complement strand
TGATTATCTAGAGTTACTAGAAATGGACTAGCACGAACTTTGGACTGGGCCACATTCTTAGGGTCCAGTGTCCACTTTGGGCAGTGCTGCATTCTTTTAAACAGGTTTTTGGCTACAGTGAGTGTAGAGTTTTTCTACTTATTATAGAAGCTGAATTTATTTTATTCATAGGAAATATTGTAGAATAGGTCATGTTATGTCAGAGAATTATGTTAGTCCAAGCATGATCAAACATGATATTTTGAGGTTTTATAAGAATACAGTTAACTTTAGAAATTTCATTGTTCCCACTATCTACTA
>NW_006975435.1:0-470 GCF_000164805.1 Carlito syrichta | reverse complement strand
TTTGAGTTGGAGTCTCACTCTGTTGCTCAGACTGGAGTGCAGTGGCACGCTCCCGGCCACGGCAACCTCGACTTGCTGGGCTCCGGAGATCCTTCCGCCTCAGCCTTCCAAGTAACTGGAACTACAGGTGTGCGCTACCACGCCCGGCTGCTTTTTTTTTATTTATTGTAGTGATGAGGTCTCGCCAAGTTGCCCAGGCGGGTCTCGAACCCGCGGGCTCAGGCAATCTACTCACCTCGGCCTTCCAAAGCGTGGGAATACAGGCTGAGCCACCGAGCCCGGCCAGTCTGTGAATAATCTTCACACCACTTTTCATAGAGGTTCTACTAATTCATACGCCCACCAACAGTGTAAAAGTGTTCCCTCTTCTCTGTGTCTGCAACAGCATCTATTGTATTTTGATGTTTTAATAACGGCCACTCTGACGTGTGTGAGGTGGTATCTGATTGTGGTTTTAGTTTGCATTTCCC
>NW_006975434.1:0-1951 GCF_000164805.1 Carlito syrichta | reverse complement strand
ATGGGGATCATACTGTTTTTGGTCAAAAACTGTTGAACGCTCAGAGCAGTGTGCTCATAAATCACCCATTATGAAATGGACCAACAGGTTAAAAGAATCTAAAACAAAAATTCACTGAATCTAAATATAGCCTCTCACACAATGCTAGTTGGTACACTAATGCCTGATGCTGATGAGATACTAGAACAATTACCTTGCAGGGGAAGCCTGTACTACACGGGACTCACCCTTCAAAACATAATTCCAGTTTTTTGGGTCCCCTCTTTTATTTAGTTATCTTGGTAGATTTAAAGGAAACCTAGTCATGAATTCAGTTATGTCTATTACTTATAATATAGAAACTTGGGCTAAGTAACACAATCATTATGGATTAAGCAACCATCTAACAAAACAGAATCATGTTTTTTAGAATATGGGAAAAGAGACCTTAACCGTATACATCACAAACTCTGGCTCTGCTCTGTTTGCATCTAGTTCTTTAACTCTCAGTCTCAGAAACCCACAAGAAAAGACGCTGTATTTAAATCATTGTCACTGTAAATACTTGTGACCACTAATAACAAATTGGAGAACACTTTTTAAATCCAAGTTTTCTAATGTGCATGGACTCAGTTCACTTCAGTTTTTATAGGGTGTGGTGAAAAGGGAACACTTCTACACTGTTGGTGGGAGTGTAAACTAGTGCAACCTCTGTGGAAAGCAGTGTGGCGATTCCTAAAAGCTCTAAAAATTGACCTTCCATATGACCCTGCAATCCCCCTACTGGGAATATACCCTGAAGAACACAAATCACTCTATAAAAAAGATACCTGCACACGTATGTTTATCGCAGCATTGTTCACAATAGCAAGAACCTGGAAACAACCATGCTGCCCATCAAAAGAGGACTGGATTAAAAAAATGTGGTACATATACACGATGGAATACTACGCAGCCATAAAAAAGAACAAAATCATGAATTTCGCTGCAACCTGGATGGAACTAGAGTCTATAATACTGAGTGACCTCTCACAGAAACAAAAATCCGAATATCACATGCTCTCACTCATATAATGGACCTTGAACATCCAATGCAATACTATGAGAAAATGACGGATGGTACTGGGAAACTATGGGGGGGAGGGGGATGGGATTAACAGTAGCAAATATCTGTCGGGGGATGGGAAAACACTTCTTATCTACAGGGTGCCTGAATGAAACGTCATTGTACACCTAACCCTTAACTGTACCCCACAAAACCATAATAAAAAATACTGATTAATGAAAAAAAAATAATAATAATCAATATAGTATAAATCTTGTTTAATTTTAAATCTTACTGAACCCTACCACACAGCTTATTTTAAACCAAATCAAGGATGTCAAATTATTTCTACAAAATTTACCTTTTCAGTTATCCTTCAAAATAATAATTTTTAACATGGCCATGATAATGTTATAAAATATAAAATAATTAACAATAATTATTTAATACATATATCAAAATTTTAGTACTATATAACCATTTATTTCTACGTTATTTATCAACAATTTGAAAAAAATTTTGAAGACAAGAGTTCCACCACATTCTACTCTGTCATATCACATACAGGTTCCATATTCTGTGACTTCAATGCCACCCAAAGTAAATTATTTCCAAATCAATAAAGTAAAAGGCAGAGATAGTATAAAAATTGCCAATTTTATTTTTCTTTTTTCCATATTCTATTTCATGACACTACATTATTCTTGAAATATTTTTTAACATATAGGTAAAGATACATCTTTATGTAACCACTGATTTGCAATCTACCCTTATGGGTATGTCCATATTTAACTGAATTACTAAAATATTATTAAAACAACAGATTCAGCATCTTACTGACTGAAAGAGTTAAGAAGAGTTACAAAAAAGATAGACAGAGAATTTTTACTGGGTACAACTTAATGTTGCAACTGAAATGTCAATAGA
>NW_006975433.1:0-303 GCF_000164805.1 Carlito syrichta | reverse complement strand
TCAGCTGGTTAGCCAGTTAGCTAGCTGGTTAAGTCAGCTAGTTAGTCAGCTGGCCAGCCAACTGCCTAGCTAGTTAAACCAGATACATGTCAGCTCACTTGCTAGTTGAGTCAGTTAGTTAAGTCAGTTGGCTAGCTAGCTTCATATCTGGATAGCTAACTAGTTAAGTCAGCTGACTAGCCAGCTGGCTAGCTAGTTAAGTCACCTAGTTAAGTTAGCTCGCTAGCCAGCTGGTTAGCTAGGTAGCTATGTAGTTAATTCAGTGGGCAAGCCAGCAGTATAGGTCGGTAGCTAGTTAGTTAA
>NW_006975432.1:5359-6301 GCF_000164805.1 Carlito syrichta | reverse complement strand
CGGGATTGGAATTTCCCCAGTCAGTCAGAATCACATATAGTGGAGCAGTCAGTCCAGCGGCGATGTCTGGCTCTGCATGGGACCAAAAGTCCCCAAACCTCGTACCAGTGCGGGTGGGGGTGGGCAGAGGGGTGCAGGAAGAAAAGTAATAGTCTTTTTGGGAAACTCACATTCGGAGAATCTCAGGGATTGCTCTATGCGGTAGCCATCTTGCCGTCTCTCCGACTGATCTTTTTCTGTAGGTTTTTTTTCAGTGATTGCCCCTCAGTGATTGTATGATGCCTGATTGACCCATCTTTCTTTGTTTCATGCTCCAGTGACTAGCTCTACTATGTAATCAATGCCACAATACCAGGCCTTCATCTGTAATGAATATTCTAGTGAGTGGCATCATCTGTGGTTTGTACTGCAGAGACTGGCTCCACATTATTATTAGTCATCAAGTGACCGGCCCTTCTCTGTGATGGGTACCCCAGTGACTGACTCCTTTGTGATGGATGCCTCAGTGATTGTCTCTGCTCTGTGAATGTTTCCTTACTGACTGGGCCTCCTGCATACTCAGTGAACCTATAACTGACTCTCTTCTCTAATGTGTGTCCCCGTGACTGGTCCTTCTCTGGGATGGAAGTCCCAGTAATAGGGGCTCATTTCTGATTGATGTCCTAGTGACTTAGTCTTCTCCATAATGGGTGGCTTCATGATTGGACTTCTTCCATTATGAGTGACCCGGTGACTGGGACTTCTCACTGATTGGTGACGCGTTGACTAATCCTCTATCATAATAGTTGCCACAGTGACTAGCTCTAGTCTTAAAAGATTGTACAAATGACCGACCCTACTTCAAACTGGTTGACCCAGTGATTACCCTTCCTGTTACTTGTGTCACAGTGTCATACCCTTTCTGTGAGTGTCTCAGATAGTAGCCCTACTCTTTGAAGTGTG
>NW_006975432.1:0-4215 GCF_000164805.1 Carlito syrichta | reverse complement strand
GAAGGATTCCTCAGTGATTGACCCTCTTCTCGTATGGGTGATCCAGTGACTGTCTTTCCTCCGTGATGGATCCCTGAGTGAATGCCCTGCCTCTGTGACTGTTGCCCCAATGACTCACCCTCTTCTATCATGGGTATCCTACTTGTCTTCTTCAATAATAGGTGCCCAAGTGACGAGCCCCAGTTTTGATGGATTTCCAGTTGACTGGCTTTCCTCTATGATAGATGCCTCAGGGATAGGGCCTCTACTATAATGAGTGTCCCAGTGAATGGCTCTCCTCTTTTAAAAATATTCTAGTGACATCCTCTGTTGCAATGGGTACCAAACTGATTTTTTCTCCTCTGATGACTGTTCCAGTGAAGTGACTGGTCATCTTCTGTGATTTGAGCCCTAGTGACTGAGTCCCTCCAAATAGGAGCCCAGATAAAATGTCCTCCTCTGCTCTGGTCGCTTCAGTGACTGATCCTCTTCTGCTATGCATGCCACAGTTACTAGACCTTCTCCAGTATTTGCATTTGGGTAACAGTGACTAGCCTTCCTCTGTGAGGATTACCCATGTGATTTATCCACCTCTTCTATAGGTTCTCCAGTTAATGGACCTCCTTTGTTATGGGTGTCTCAGTGTGAAACTCCCTCCTTTCTGAAGAGTAAATAAGTGACTGGTACTCTTTGGTACGTTGTGTCCAGTGAATAGTCTTCTTCTGTGGTGGCTGTTCCTGTGACTGTTCCACCCCTGCGATGGGTGCTCAAGTAACTTTCCGTCATGATGATTGGTGACCTATTGTCTAACCTTCCTCTAGATTATTGGTGATGGTTGTCTCAGTGACTTGGCCTCCCCAATATAGGATGCCACAGTGACTGACCTTTTTTCTGTGATTGATGCCCAAAATAACTGGCAATGTTTTGTGATGGATGTCCCAGTGATTGGTCATCCTCCTAATTAGGTACCACAGTGAGTAGCCCCCTTCTGTAATTGTTTTTCCAGTAACAGGTCTCCGTCAATAATTGGTACCCCAGTGACAAGGCCTCCTACATTATGGTTACCCCTGTTACTGCATCTTCTCTGTGATTAGTGCCTCATGGAATGGACATCCTCTGAAACAGTTATGCCAGTCACTAGACCTCCTTTATGATTGGATTCCTCTTACTGGATCTCTTTTATAATGTGTCCCCTAATGAGTGCTCCCATTTTGATTTGTTCCCCAGTGACGACCTTCTCCATGATGTGTGCTGCAGGGACTGTTCCTCCTCTGTGATTGGTGCCCCAGTAAATGACATTCATCTATGATAGGAACCCCTACAAATACCTTTCATCTGTGATGAATGTCTTATTGACTGGTTCTCCTCCAATTTGGGTGCTGCAGTGACATGAACTCATATATGATTGGTGCCCTAATGATTGACCATCGTTTGTAATATGTGTCTAGTGATTAGCCCTTTCTGTAATAGATCTCCTCATAACTGGGCCTCATCCAAAATGGTTGCCTCAGTGACTAGTTCTCCAATGTGATGGATGCCCCAGTTCCAGGGCTTCCTACAAAATGGGTATACAGTGAGTGGCTGTCCTTGGTGAAGGGTGTCCTAGTGATTGTGCTTCCTCCATAATAGGTGCTCCATTGACTGTGTCTCCTTACTGGTTGGAGTCCCAGTGATTGATCTTCATCTAACTTGGGTGCAACAATGAATAGCAATCTTCTGTCATGGGTGCCTCAATGACATGCTGTCCTCTGTGTTGGATGTACTGTAAATGACTATCCCCTGTGATAAATGATTGTCTTCCTCTATAGTGGGTGACCCAGTCTCGGCCTCCTCTATAATGGTTGGCCAGTGACTAGGCATTATCTGTGAGGGTTGTTCTGATGACTGACCCACTTCTGTGATGGTTGAAACAGTGAACGACCTTTTCTTTATTATGAGAGCTCCTGTGACAGCCCTCATTTGTGTTGTGTGCCCCATGACTGGTTCTTCTCTGTAATAGGTGTCCAAATGACTGGCCCTTTTCTGTGATTTGTGTCACAGTGACTCTCCCTTTGCATTGATGTTTGCCTCAGTAATTGCTCCTTCTTTGTGTTTAATTCCTTATTGACTGGCTCTCCTCTGTATTCTGTGCCCAGTTACTGGCCTTTATCTGTGATGCATAACCCAGTGACTGGCCCTTTTCTGTGATTGCTGTCCCAGTGGCTAGCCCCCTCTGTGATAGGTGCCCCAGAGACTGACCCTTCTCTACAATTTGTGTCTCAGTGAATAATCCTCTTCTGTGATGGCTGTGCCAGTGACCATCCCCTCTGTTATGTGTGTCCTAGAGACATTTCTTCCATTATTATGAGTTCAGCAATGAAAATCCTTCCTCTGTGATTGGTGCCCCAGTGACTACCTCCTATGTGTTTTGTGCCCTAGTGACTGGGCCTTTCCTATTATGGGTATCCCAATGAGTGGTCCTCCTTTGTAATCAATGGCCCAATGATTAGCCTTCATTTTAATGGATTCCCCAATGACTGAGCCACCTCAGTGATGGGTGCATCAGTGACCTGACCTCCTCTATGATAGTTGCTGCAGTACCTGTGTGTCAACTTTGATGGATGTTCAGGTGACTAGTCTTCCTCTGTGATTGGTGCCCCAATGATTGGGCCTCCTCTTTTTGAGTTCCCCAGTGACTGACTCTACTGTGAAAAATGCATCTACGATCTGACCTCCTCTATGATAGCAGCCTCAGTGTCTGTGCTTTTACTGTGATGGGTGTCCCAGTGACACCCATTCTTAATTAATTCTTAATTAATGCTTTAGTGAATAGCCCTTTTCTGTGCTCAATGCGTCAGACACTGACTGTCCTCTGTGATGGGTTCTCCAGTGACTGGTCCACCTTTGTTATGGGTGCACCAGTGACTGGTCCTTCTTTGTATTAGTGACAAAGTGACAGGACCTAAGCATAATGAAAGCCCAGGTGACTGACCTTCCTCTATTATGGGTACCTCAGTGCCTTTGTTTCATCAGTTATTTGTTCCAGTGACTAGCCTTCCTATATAATGAGTGACTTAGTACTAGCCCTCCTCTTTGATTGTTGTCCCAGTAAGTGGCCTCCTCCAAAAAGGGTTCCTGGTGAAAAGTCCAGCTTTGTGATGGGTATCCCAGTCATTGGTCATCCTCTTTTATGGGTACCCAGTGACTGGCCCGCCTCTGTGACAGTTGTCTCAGTGACTGTCCAATCTCTGTAATGGCAGCAACAGTGACTAGCCCTCTACTGTTATCGTTGCTACAGTACAAGCCTTCCTTTGTGTTGATGTCTCACTGACTAACTCTCATCTCTGAGGGATACCCACATGACTGACCCAGCTCTGTGATGAGTTTCCCAGGGAACAGCCCTCCTCTATTATGGGTGCCACAGTGCAGGGCCTCCTTTGAGAGTCGAACTCCAGTGACTGGGTTTCATACATAATGGGTTTCTTAGTGTCTAGCGCTCCTTGAAATTAGTGCCCCAGTGACTGGTCCTCCTCCATAATGATTGCCCCAGTAAGTATCCATCCTATTTGATGTGTGTCCCAGTGACTGGTACTCCTCCATATATGTGCAGAAGTGACTGTGTTTTCTCTATGCTTGTTGCCCCAGTGACTTTCCTTCATTGATGATGGGTGCTCCAGTGATTAGCCCTCCTCTTTGATGGGTGTCTTTCAGTGTCTTAACTTCTTCAATTTTGTGATCCATGGTGATTGGTACTTTTCTGTGATTGGTGTCCCCAAATCTGGTCGTCCTCTGTAGTGTGCCTCTGACTGGTCCTCCTCTTAACTGGGTGCCAAAGTGAATATACCTCTTCTGTGTTGGTTACCCTGTAACTGGTCTTCCTTTATAATTAATGTACCAGTGATAAGCCCGCCTCCATTATTTGTGTCCCAGTGACAGGAGCTTCTCCATATTGATTCTACCAGTGAGGAGACTGCCTCTGAGATGGGTACCTCACTTACTTGGCTTCCTCCATAATGCCTACCCTAGTGACTTGTCTTCATGTTTTATGGTGTCCCCGTTAATGGTCTTTCTCCATAAGTGTGCTGCCATGGTTATGCCTCCTCTGTGACTGACGGTAAAGGACTGTCCTACATATATGTGAAGTGCCCCAGTGACTAACCTCCTCTGCTATGGGTGTCTCAGTGACTAGGTCTCCATTTTTGGTGCCACAGTGATTTTGACTTACCTGTGATTGGGGTGCTAATGACTGATCATCCT
>NW_006975431.1:0-321 GCF_000164805.1 Carlito syrichta | reverse complement strand
GTGAGGACGCCCTCCACCCACCTGGCTTTGTGTTCATGTAAAACTCTTGTGATTTGATTAGGATTGTCCTTCCTCATGCTTGGGGAAAATGCCTGGTGGGTGAGGACGCCTTCCACCCACCTGGCTTTGTGTTCATGTAAAACTTTTGTGATTTGATGAAGATTGTCCTTTCTCATGCTAAGGAAAATGCCTGGTGGGTGAGGATGCCCTCAACCCACCTGGCTTTGTGTTCATGTAAAACTCTTGATTTCATTGTGGTCCTCCTTCCTCATTCCTAAGGAAATGCCTGGTGGGTGGGGGACACCCCTCACCTACCTGGCT
>NW_006975430.1:0-307 GCF_000164805.1 Carlito syrichta | reverse complement strand
CTCTCCATTCCTTTCCACTCTTCTGTATTCCACTCCATTACTTTTTTCTCCATTATATTCGTTTCAATTCCATTCCTATAGATAACATTCCATCTTTTTCAGTTCCCTTCCATTCCTTTCCATTGGATTCCTCTACATTTGATTTCATTATAGTCCATTCCAATCCTCTCCATTCCATTCTTAACCATTCCATTCCATTTGCTTCCACTGTATTCCATTCCAATTCACTCCTCTCCATTCCATTTTCTCCATTCCATTGAAATACATTCCATTCTTTTTCATTCTTCTACATTCAATTCCATTTCAT
>NW_006975429.1:0-565 GCF_000164805.1 Carlito syrichta | reverse complement strand
GAACGCATTGGAGAGCAATGGAATGGAGAAGAATGGAATGGAAAGGAGAGGAATGGAATGGTATCAAGAGGAATAGAATGGCAATGAATGGAATGCTGAGGAATGTAATGGACTGTAGTATGGTGGATTCTATTGAAATGGAGAGGAATGGAATAGAATGGAATGGAAAGGAATGGAGAGGAATGGAATGGAATGGGAAGGAATGAAAGGAAGAGGAATACAGTTGAGAGGAATGGAATTGAGATAAATGGAATTGAGAGAAATGGAATGCCATGGAATTTATTGGAGAGTAACGGTGAGGAATTGAATGGAATGGAGTGAAATGGAATTAAGAGGAATGGAATGGAGAAGAATGGAATGGAGAGAAATTGAATGGATAGGAGTGGAATGAAATGGAATTGAATGGAGAGGAATTAATTGGAAAGGTACACAATGGAAGGGAATGGAGAGGAATGGAAAGGAAAGGAATGGAGTGGAGTGGATTGGATTGGAATGGATATGAATAGAATGAAATGGAATGCAATGCAATGGACTGGAATGGAATGGAGAGGAATGGAAATGAATC
>NW_006975428.1:0-598 GCF_000164805.1 Carlito syrichta | reverse complement strand
TCACATGAACTTTTTGGTTTCCCAATGCTTATAAAAGTTGTGTGTACACTATACTCTAAAGTGTGCAATAGCGTTATATCTTTTAAAATGTGCTTTAATTAAAAGTACCTTATTGCTAAAATGTGCTAATGATCATAGGAGCCTTCATCATGTAATAATCTTTTTGCTCATGGAGGGTCTTGCCTTAGTGTTGATGGCTGCTGACTTATCAAGGTAGTAGTTGCTGATGGTTGGAGTAGGTGTGACAGTTTTTTCAAATAAGACAACAGTGAAGTTTGTCACATCAATTGACTTTTCATAAAATATTTTTCTTTTTTTAAAATATTTTTGCCCACATTAGAACTTCTTTCAAAATTGGAGTCAATTCTCTAACCCTGCAGTTGTTTTATCAACTAAGTTTATGAAATATTCTAAATCCCTTGTTGTCATTTTAACAATGTTTACAGCATCTTCACCAGAAATACATTTCATCTCAAGAAACCACCTTCTTTGTTCATTTATAAGAAGCAGCTCCTTATCCTTTCAAGTTTTATGATGAGATTGCAACAATTCACTATCATCTTCAGGCTTCTAATTCTAATTCTGTTTCTCTTGCTGT
>NW_006975427.1:0-428 GCF_000164805.1 Carlito syrichta | reverse complement strand
TCAGTCACATTTGTATGGAATGGTTCAATCATGTATTATTAATTCCAAAATCCTCTATATGCACATAGACTTTCTTTGGTTAGTCAAGCCTGGAATTTAGCTGTATTCTAAAGGCAATGAGAACCCGCTAGAGCATCATTGTCAATGGATAATAAGACTTGAACTCTACTTTAGATAAGTCATTGTGGTGTAAAGATTGAAGAAGGATGAGGATCAGAAATTAAGTGAATGAGTTTTTTAAAGTCCTTTGAAGTGATCTAGTAGCTTAATTTAAAGGTTTATTCAAGAACTGTTCTCATGCATAAGCAGAGACTGAGCAATTATCATAATACTCTAAGAAAGGGTTTAACAGTAGTGGGAAACTGCCAGGGGAGGGCACACTTCATCAATAAGGGTACCTGATCTCAAACCAGGTGACGTGGGGAAAA
>NW_006975426.1:0-677 GCF_000164805.1 Carlito syrichta | reverse complement strand
ATTCTCCATTACTGATGGAGCTGATCTTGCTTGGATAGGAAATTCTTGGTTGAAATTATTTATCACAGAGGACTTTGAATATTGGAGTCCAATCCCTTCTAGCTTGTAGTGTTTCTACTGGTAGGTCTGCTGCTCCTCTGATTGGTCTTCCTCAGTAGGTGTCTGAATTTTCTCTCTTGCTGCCTGTAGTACTTTTTCTTTTGTGCCTACTTTGTGTCCCAGAATTACTATGTGTCTAGTTGTTGATCTCATTTGATGTCTTGTGTGCGTTGTCTGAATCTCTTGTGCTTAGATGTTCACTTCTCTGGTTGTATGGAGATAGTTTTCTTTGTTAACCTTCTAGAATAATTACTTCTAGGCATTCTTCATTTTTGTTTCTTCAAGGATACAAATATGGCAGAGTTTTGTTTTCTTGATATAATCACACATCTCTTGGAGGCTTGATTATTTCTTTCTTAGTTTTCTTTCTATGCTTTTTACAGATCAGGTTAATTCCATCTTCAAGTTATAAGAATCTTTCACCTTGATAAATAATTCTGCTTTCCCAGCTTGTCATCTTATTGTTTATTTTCCTGGATTAAAAATTTTATGGCCAAAATCTCTGTTACAAGTTTCTTTCAGTGTTGCATCTTGTCTTTTATTGCTGCTTCTTCATCTTTCCCTTTATTTCTCAATCC
>NW_006975425.1:0-368 GCF_000164805.1 Carlito syrichta | reverse complement strand
GCTAGCTAGTCCAACTTGGAGAATGAAGCAGGCAGAGGGGTGGCGCCCCAGCAGAGACACCCCTGAGTCAGTCCCTCCCCCTGGAAAGGGCCTTACGGGCAACTCCAGCTGTCCTTTCTGGGATCCTGAGTCATTGGAGGGAGCGGACCTCTGGTGGGGCCCCAATATGGGTGTGGAGGCCAGGCGCAGGGATCACACCTGTCATCCCTGTACTCTTAGAGGCCAAGGTGCCCGGGTTCAAGAGAAACCTGGGTTCCTTTTTGAGACCTCGCCCCTACAAGAAGCCAAAAAAATGAACCAGGTATGGTGGCACATGCCTGTTGTTCCAGCCATTTGAGAGGCTACAGTGGGAGGATCACCAGAGACCA
>NW_006975424.1:0-518 GCF_000164805.1 Carlito syrichta | reverse complement strand
TATGATTGAGTGTTCATCTTTCATTTTTGTTGTTGTTGGTTCATTTTTGTTCTTGTTTTATAGCTTAAGGTGTGTGTTAATATATGTGTGAGGGTTCAATCTGAATTCCTTTTTTTTCTTCAGTCTTTCTGTTTTTCTTCTTCATTCACTTTGTGCTAGGCATGCGTGTGTGTGTGTGTGTGTGTGTGTGTTCAGTTTCTTGGTTTTCTATTGTTGTTATTTGTTTTGTTTCATTTTGTTGTTATTCCAGTTTGTTTTAGAGAGTGTATGAATGTTTTTGTGTGTGTATGTTCCGTTGTCTTTTACATTGGTTTCTGCTTTGCATCATCATATAGAGTGGTGGTGGGAAGTGGGTCTCAAGAACACATACCACTATCAGTGAACTTTGTAATTTGCAAGTAGGTTCTGAATTCTAGCACCACATACCTACTTTATGCACCTTTCAAACATAGCAAGAGACAGCAAAGCTTCCTATCCACCATCTTATTTTCAAAGAGAACAAACCTAGAGCACAGTTC
>NW_006975423.1:0-767 GCF_000164805.1 Carlito syrichta | reverse complement strand
CAATGTGAGAGTTCAGGCTGGGCACCATGGCTAATGACTGTCATCCCCGCACCCTGGGAGGCTGAGGTGATAGGCAGCCTGAGCCCAGGAGACGGAGACCACCCCAGGCGATGTGGGAAGACCTCATCTTGGTGAGAAATCTCCAAAATCTACCCAGGCATGTTGGCCTCCGGACACTCAGCTGCTCGGGGGCCAAGGTTGGAAGATCACCTAGGCCCTGCAGGTCAGGAACCCAGGAGCCATGTTCGTGCCACCATGCCCCAGTTAGGCCAAGGGAGACTCCGGTGAAAAAAAGACCCCTCCCTTGTGTATCACAATGTGTGTCCATGGCTTACCACAGAAAGGTCTGCATTGGTGGAGGACAAAGGAGTGATCAGGAGAGGAAGGGGACGACCTCCCACCCAAAGGTGGCAAACCTAGCAACCAGATCCTGGGCTGATCACTGCATTGCCGGACCACTTTAAAAACTCTGTGTTCGACAGCCACCCTAACTCCAGGCTGTCTGTTCCGTGAGCTCACGCACATCTTTGCCATGGAGCACGAGTGGAGGGTGGAGGCAGAATTTCTGGGCCATATGGTTAAAGTCACTGGATGGATGTGCTCAGTGGCCACCTTTGAAATTTCCCACGAACAACAGGCTGGGAAGTGCCTTTTCCTTTCACATCCCTATGGGTGCCTCCTCCCACTGGGTGGAAGGGTTGGTGTTAGTGGTGGTGGTGGTGATTATTTTTATTATTTGAGGTCAGAAACCCGCTCTGTCACCCAGT
>NW_006975422.1:0-374 GCF_000164805.1 Carlito syrichta | reverse complement strand
CCTCCTCCCTCAGCCTCCCAAGGAGCCGGAACCACAGGCGCGTGCCACCACGCCCGACTAATTTTTAAAAAAAAATTTATTGTGGAGATGGGGTCTTGCTGTGTTGGCCAGGCGATTTTAGACCCCCGGACTCAGGCCATCGTCCCACCTCGGCCTTCCAAAGTGCTGGGAGGAGCCATGGCACATGATTGATTCTTCTTTTTATTTTTTGTAGAGATGGTG
This sequence comes from Carlito syrichta, assembly GCF_000164805.1. Classification (NCBI taxonomy): domain Eukaryota; kingdom Metazoa; phylum Chordata; class Mammalia; order Primates; family Tarsiidae; genus Carlito; species Carlito syrichta. The sequence continues at coordinate 152 of NW_006975422.1, read as the reverse complement.
TCTTGCTATGTGGCCCAGGCTGGCCTCGTTATTTTGATTTATTGTAGAGACGAAGTCTCACCAAGTGGACCTGGCGAATCTCGAACCCCGGCCTCAGGTCATCCTCCTGCCCCGGCCTCCCAAAATGCTGAGGTTCCAGGTATGAGTCATGG
>NW_006975421.1:0-3996 GCF_000164805.1 Carlito syrichta | reverse complement strand
CTGCTTAACTAGATGGCCACATACCTGACCAGCCTGTTAACCAGACGTCCTAACTTGCCACCACCTAGCTATCCAACCAGAGAACCAGCTGCCTGAACTAGCTGACTTAAGTAGATAGCCATCTCTCTAGCCAGCTGGATTAACTAGCTAGCCATCAAACTAGCCAGCAGGCTAGACAGCTCTCCTAACTAGCTGAGTTAACTAGCTAGCCAGTGGGCTAGGCAGCTGACCTAATTAGCTAGCTACCTACCAGTCAGGGGGCTAGACAGTTGACTTAACTAATGACGTAACAAGCTAGACAGTTGGCTGGCGAGCTGACTTAACTAGCTGGCTACCTAGCTTGCCAGATGGCTAGCCACTTGAATTAACTAGCTGACTTTACCAGCTATGCAGCTGGCAAGCCAGCTGACTCAACTAGGTAACTTAACTCAACTAGGCAACTTAACTCATTAGCCAGCTGGCTAGCCAGCTCACTTAACTAGCTGACTAGCTGTTGGCCAGATAACCAGATGGCTAGCCAGCTTACTTAACTAGCTAGCTACATGCTGACTTGAAATCTGGCTTAATTAGCTGGCATAAAGAAGTAGCAAGCTGGCTACTGACTTAACTAGCTTGGCTGCTGACTTAACTAGCTGAATTAACTAGGTAGCTACCTACCTAACCAGCTGATATAACTAGCTGATTTAACTAGATAGTACCAACTAGCTATCATATAGCTAGTTGACTTAACTAGTTGACTTAAGTAGCAAGCTTGCTGACATATCTAACTGACTTAACTAGCTAGCTTCCTAGCTAGCCAGCTGACTTAATTAGCTGAAATATCTAGTGAGCCAGATGGCTGCGCATCTGTCTTAACTAGCTTTTTAACTAGCGAGCCAGCTGGCTTGACAACTGACATAGCATGCTGACTTAACTAGCTACCTAGCTGGTTAGCCAGCTCAGTAAACTAGCTGACCTAACTAGCTGGCGAGCTGAAGAGCCAGCTGACTTAATTGCCTAGCTACCTAGCTAGCCAGCAGCCTAGCCAGCTGATTTAGCTAGCTGAATTAATGAAATTGTAAGCTGGCTAGCAATCAAACTTAACTAGCTATCTACCTAGCTAGACAGCTGGATAGCCAGCTAGCTATCTAGCTAGCCATCTGAGTTAACTAACTGACTTAACTAGCTAGCTAACTGACATAACTAACTGACTTATAAAGCTAACTTTCTAGCTATCCAGCTGATTAAACTAGCTGAAAAAACTTGTTAGCCAGATGAATAGCCATCTGAATTGACTAGCTTTTTAACTAGGTAACCAGCTGGATAGCCAACTGACTTAATGAGTTGTCTTTACTAGCTAGCCAGCTGGTTGCCAGTTGACTTAAATAGCTGAATTAAACAGCTAGTCAGATGCCGAGCCAGCTGACTTAACTCGCTGGTTCTCTATCTAGGCAGCTTCTTAGCCAGTTGACTTACTTAGCTGACTTACGCAAGCAAGCTAGGTAGCCAACTCATTTAACTAGCTATCTACCTACCTAGCCAGCAGGCAAACCAGCTGACTTAACTAGCTGACTTCAACTGCTAGCCTGCTGGCTAGCAAGCTGACTTAACTATCTAGCTACCTAACTAGCCAGCTGGCTAGATAGCTGACTAAACTAACTAACTTAGCCAGCTAGACAGTTGGCTATCCAGCTGTCTTAACTCACTGACATCACTAGCTATTCAAGTAGCTCTCTAACTGACTTAACTAGCTAGCTAGCTACCTTGTCAGTTGGCATGCCAGCTCTCTTAACTAGCTGAATTAACCAGCTAGCCAGCTGGTTAGCCAGCTGACTTAAGTAGCTCGCTACCTAGCTAGCCAGCTGGCTAGCCAGCTGACTTGTCTAGCTGACTTAACTAGCTAGCTACCTAGCTAGCCAGCTGACTTAAATAGTTAGGAAACTAGCTAGCTATCTAGCTAGCCAACTGACAAATAGTTAACTGCCTAGCTAGCTAGCTGACTTAACCAGTTAGCTAACTAGTTATCTTACACATTATCTAACGTGCTAGGTAGGTGACGTAATTATCTTACTTAACTTGTTATCAAATGAGCTAGCTAGCTGACACAACCAGCTGACTCAAATTGTTAGCTAGCTAGGTTGCTAGCTGACTCATTCAACTGACTTAACTCGTTAGCTAACTAGCTACCTAGGCTACTCAACCAGCTACTTCAACCTTTTTCCTAACTTGCTAGCTAGCTGTCTCAACCAGCTGACTTAATACCTTAGTTAAGTAGCTAACTACCTGAGACAACCTGCTAACTTAACCCGTTAGTCAAGCAGCTTGCTAACTGTCTTAACCAGGTGATGAAATTAGAAAACTGACTTAAATTGCTGACTTAACTGGCAGACTTAAATATTTAGCTAGTTAACTTAACCACGGAAATTAAATAGTTAGCTAACTATTTAACTAGCTGAATAACTAGCTGACTTAATTAGCTAACTAGTTAGAAAGCAGACTTAAATACCTGGCAAATAGTTAACTAACAAGTGAGCTAGCTGATTTAACTAACTGACTTAACTAGTTGTTTAACGAGTTAGCTAGGTGACTTAACTCGTTTGATGAGTCAGCAGAATAATTGGCTGTTTTAACACGTTGGCTCACTACAGGACCTACTTGTAAGCTGGCTTAACATGTTGGCTGACTACTCAGCAGGCTAGTTAGCTGGGTTAGATAGTTGACTGACGAGTTTGTCCACTATTCAGTTCCGTTAAATAGTTGGATGGCTGGTGTTCCGACCTTACTATTCGGCCGATTAGTAGGCTGGATTTGTTAGATGGCCTAACTTGTTGGTGACTAGTTAGCTGAGCTAAGTTGTTGGCTGACAAGTTGGCCAACTATTCGGCCGATTGGTTTGCTGATTTAACTAGTTGGCCAGCTATGCGGCCGACCTGACAGCTGACTTAACTAGTCGGCCGGCGAGTGAACTGACAAGTGAGCTGGTTTAAGTAATTGTCTGGTGAGTGATCCAACAGGTCAGCTGACTGAACTAGTCAGCTGGTGAGTGAGCTGACAGGTCAGCTGACTTATCTATTCAGCTCGTGTGTGACCTGGTTAGTTAGCTGACTTTAGCAGACTGGTGAGTGAGCCGACTGGTAAAAGGGCTTAACTAGTGGCCAAACAGTGAGTTGACAGGTGAGCCAACTTAACTAGTCGACCAGCAAGTGATGCGAAATGCAAGCTGCCTTAACTAGTCAGATGGCGGGAGGACCAACTGGTGAGCTGAATTAACTAGTCGGCTGGAGAGCAAGCAGACTAGCTAGCTAACCTGTTGTCCTGTGAGAGAGCCAACAAGTTAGTTGACCTGTTGGCTGGCGAGTGAGCCGAATAGTTTGCTGACTGGTTGGCAGGCAAGGGAGCCGACTTAAATAGCTAGCTACCTAGCTAGCCAGCTGGGAAACCAGCTGAATTAACTAGTTGATTTAACCTGCTAGCCAACTGGCTAACCAGCTGACTCAACTAGCTGACTTAACTAGTTAGCCAGCTGGCTAACAATCTGACTTAACTGACTGACTTAACTAGCTAGCCAGCTGACTTATCTAGATGACTTAACTAGCTAGCTACCTAGCTAGCCAGTTGACTTAACTAGCTGACTAAACTACCTAGTTACCTAGTTAGCCAGCTGCCAGGCCAGCTGACTTAACTAGCTGACTTAAACAGCTAGCCAGCTGGCTGGTCAGCTGATTTAATTAGCTAGCCAGCTGGATTGCCAGGTGAATTAACTTGCTGTCTTTACCAGCTAGCCATCTATCTAGCCAGCTGATTTAACTAGCTGGCTACCTAGCTAGCCAACTGTGAAGTGAACTGAATTAACTAGATGACTTAAAAAGCTATCATGCTTGCTAGCCAGCTGACTTAACTAGCTTGCTACCTAGCTAGCCAGCTGGCTAGCCAGCTGACTTAACTAGTTGACTCAACTAGCTTGCTACCTAGCTACTCGTTGGCTAGCCAGCTGACTTAACTAGATGACATAACCAG
>NW_006975420.1:1818-2951 GCF_000164805.1 Carlito syrichta | reverse complement strand
CAGTTAGGATAGGTAACTGTAATGTTGCTTTTTAAAATTACCAGAATATTCATTTCCAATGAGGGTATAAAAAATTGCAAGAGAGAATCACTCCTACCCGTGAGAACAATATAGGTAAACTAAAAATACGTATTTAAATTACCTGATAGTTTAGAATGCAATGTAGCTAAAATGAAACCAATCCCAGATTTGACACACCCATTTTGCTAAAGAAGAGACCCAAGACTGTTGTCCTGTCTTGTGAACTAGTGGGAGGAGGAGTCTAAAAAATATGTGAGTAAAGTGAAGTTATCTAAGTCTTACACAAATCTGGAATGGCAGCAAGTTGGTAACTGTGGTGAGTTAGAATCCCAAGGAGCCCATCACAGATCTAGCCAGGAACTGCCCACCAACTTTTTTCCACAGTGATACAGACTGAATTATGTTGTTGAAAATTCAAATGCTGAAATTTTAGCTCTTAATCAACTTGAAATACGACTGTATTTGCAGATAAGTTCTGTAAAGAGATCATTAAATTACATAAGACTGTTAAAGTGGGCTCTATACTTATAAGAAGTAGACATAGAACATACAGAGAGAGACACCAGAGATGTGCCCTTCATATGCAAATTAAAAAGGCCATTTGAGGGTACACCAAGAAGATGATCACTTGCCAGCCAATGAGAGAGAGGCCTCAGGAGAAGCCAACCCCTTGATCTTGGACTTCCAGCCTTCTGAGCTGTGAGAAAGTAGATAAATTTATGTTATTTAAGTCACCCAGTTTATGATTTTTTTTATGACAACCCCAGCAAACTAGGTTGTTATTCAACAAATTCAAAGTAGTACAAGAAATGCTGGAGGTATTGCAGGGGGGATGTATCAAAAAGGGGAGAGAGAGAGAGAGACACAGGGTGGGGGGAGGGAAAACTGCTAGGTGTCAAGTGGTGAGTTAAGATAACAAGCCAAACTGAAATGATCAGTCAACACTTTATTCACTTACTTATGTGATATACTAGCATAAGCAAGAGGTTAAGTAGAAGGGGTGCCTACTCCTTCAGTGTTGTATTTCTCTCCGTGGAATGGCACCAAGCAAGGTTCAGAGGGATTCATAAAAAAGGGAGGGTATCTCACTGCCAAGGGAGTCCTGCACAAAA
>NW_006975420.1:0-539 GCF_000164805.1 Carlito syrichta | reverse complement strand
CACTAGAGGTCTGATAGAAAAATGGGCAAGGTCATATTTGGGAATAAATATTATTTTTTTGATTTTTACTGTTCTTTTTATACACATTGTTTGACATGTATTAAAAATCATAAGATGCATAGTTAAAGGAAAAGGCACAGAATTCAGAAAAAATATACTTTATAAGTGTAACCCCCACCTCATTTGAGTTAGATGGGGGACTATATAAACAAGGACCTAAGAAATAGGATCTTGGAAAAAAAGTAAACAAATAGTCAAACGAGGAAAAATAAAGCTATAGAAAAAAAAAAGAAAATTCTAGCAATAAAAAAATCGCTTGATTTAGGACATGAAAAAATCATTCCATGGGATTTACATAATGTTGAAAGCAATAATAGTCACACCTTCTCAAGTCCTCTTGTTCCACATAAACATCTTCCTTCCCACAAGAGGCCCCACACCAAAGTACCCACCAGCCGCAGATCTCAAAATTGTGTTGGTTGTGTTTACCAGGAAGAGCTCAGAAGGCTGAATGTACTCAAGTTACTCCAGACAATCTG
>NW_006975419.1:0-744 GCF_000164805.1 Carlito syrichta | reverse complement strand
CCTAAATCATCCCAATTTAACTGGAGAAACAAAGGAAATTGGTCTAAGATTATTAAGTACAGTATGATTTCCATGTGACCGTCAGTGAAGAGCTTACTCTGCTTCCTATTCCTTCTGGTGTGTAACTCATTGGGTTCAGGGTTTACATGTTCTCCCAATGTAAGACCAAGTGACTGTGCTGGTAACACAAACGGTTTGTTCTGGCTAGAATGATCACACAGATTCTAGAGCAGGAGCCTACATATTTTGTGAAAAGGAGCCGCTTTCCATTTCCTGCAATCAAATCATGAACATCTTGCATGCAGCTGTAACAGTGGTCTACAGATGAAGCCTTACTCACAGCTGTTCTCACCAGGGCTCAAAGTGACTGTAGGTCTTTATCTAGAACGAGTTGGATTTTTCCTACCCCAACTAGCACCAGCGGGAACTAGAGGTTGGATGGGCTTGGGGTTGCTGAGGAAATAAGCCAGACTCTTGTTTTTTTTCTCACTCCTCTTCCCTCTTTGTCAAAGCTTCTGCTTCCTTTAGAATCATTGCTGGAGCACACTGGCCATATGGAAGACCCCAAGTGTGGCCTCAGAGCAACAGTGCTTTGATCTGTAACAATTAATGATATATTTATGTGCAAATGTCATTAGATGATTAGAGTAGGAAATGTAGGTGTCATGTAGTAGTTTTGTTGCAAATTTTCTTCAAGAAGCAGAATTTGGAATTAGAAACCTACTTGCAGTCACTTTGCATTAA
>NW_006975418.1:0-441 GCF_000164805.1 Carlito syrichta | reverse complement strand
TGAGGGCAGAATGTTTGCAGGAGAATGGATTTCTTTCTTTCTTTCTCTCTTTTCTTTCTTTCTTCCTTCCTCCCTTCTTTCCTTCCTTTATTTCTTTCTTTCTTTTCTTTTCTCACTAGGTTTTCCAGGTTGCTCTCAAACAGCCCAACTTGGGTGATCCTCTTGGCCCGGGTCTAACAAACTGCTGGGATCACTGGCTTGGCATTTGGTCGGCATCCTGATCTTCCAGCGTGGTCTTGAATCTGGGCCAGAGGGGATCCTCCTGCTGAGGCCTGCCCTCACCCAAAGTTTTCTGGGTTTTGCGTGAGGCCGAGGTGGGAGCTTGCTATGGTGTCCATCCTGGTCCTGAGCTCCCAGGTTCTGGTCATCTTCCCGTCTTGCCCTCCCCGAGTGCCAAGGAGACAGGCATGAGTTACCTGGCTGCCCCCACCACCCCGAAGG
>NW_006975417.1:0-406 GCF_000164805.1 Carlito syrichta | reverse complement strand
GTTTTGGAGGTAATTCTTTCTCCTCTAAGATGGTCACCTACTACTAGTGGTAGGTGCCTGCTGGATTTACTCTGCAGGTGGGACTTTCCTGCCTGGGAGCTGGCTGCTGGGCTCCACTGGCAAAAACTACACTCATTGCAGTTGACCAGTTGTGGGTTTTTTCCCTATTACTCTTGGTCTCTGATTGCCCACCACTGTGCCCTTACCAGGACTCTTCCTGCTTGGGACCAATGACTCACACACAACTGGAAGATGGTGAATTGATCTAAAGTATCTCATCCACTCTCTTTCATTGGACAGGGCTTCAGTTTCTGTGTAAGCCTGGTTCATGGCAGGGGAAGGGGTGCCTGGATTCCTTTGTCCACCATCACTTTCTGGTCTCTAGGTGCTCAAAGAGACCTCTGCT
>NW_006975416.1:0-420 GCF_000164805.1 Carlito syrichta | reverse complement strand
ATCAAGATAAATCATATTTTAATGCAATATTTTAAAAAAATAAAAATTTATGCAAAAGTTCGTGATGGAAAAACATTGGAGTTTTAAATAAAGACATGGTCAGAGATTACAGTGGGTCCCAGGACCACCAATAAGATTTAGATTTTTAGGCAGGCGCTCACTCCCGTAATCCCAGCACTTTGGAAAGCTAAGATAGGAGGATTACTTGAGCCCAGGAGTTTCAAGACCAGCCTAGGAAGGACAGCAAGATCTTGTCTCTACAAAAAAGAAAAAAAAATTAACCTGGTGTGGTGGTACACACCTGTAGTCCCAGTAATTTGAAAGGTTGAAGTGGGAAGAATGCCCGAGTCTAGAAGGTCAAGGCTGTGGTACATCGTGATTTTGCCACTGCATTCCAGCCTGGGCAACAGAGTGAGACCT
>NW_006975415.1:0-837 GCF_000164805.1 Carlito syrichta | reverse complement strand
CCCCACATCAATCCAACTTGACCAGCATTTACTGAGGGTCTCTCCTCAGTCAAGAATCTTATCAGGAGCTGAAAACAAAAATACTCACAAGACTGACTTTTTCCTTAAGGTAACCACATGGGTAGATAATATACTGTGATCAATTCTAATATTATCCTTGAAGTCAGGAGCTATTGGAGTCATCTTTGTATTTCTAGCATCTAGCATACAATAGGCACTTCTGGAATACTTTTGGAGTGAATTAACAAATAAACAAATTAATGGATGCTGCACTGAATATGGATGGAGACAACTCTGGAGTGATAGACAACAAGGAAGTGATAAATTGGGTCATGAAGAGATAGCCTATTCTGCAGCCCCATTCCCCAACACCAACACTACTTTTTACTGACATTGATAAACTATATTTAGTGAGTTGGCAGGTGGATAACTTCATGGTTTTCTGGAAAGAGCATGAACTGTGAGGCCAGAAAACCCTATATTAAAAACTCAAGTCTACATTTATTAACTAAATGAACATGAACAAATTAATCTTTCTGACCCTTAGCCTTCTCATTTATAAATTGGAAATAATCCTACCTAGCTTCTAGGCTAGACATAAGTGTTAGGAATCATTCATCTATCCAACAAATAGGGAGCAATTCGTGGATGCATGACACTGCTGAATAATCCATGTACTCAGTTGAACTCAGTGGTTAGAACCCAGTAGGGATTCATGTATGAAATACCTTGGGGTTATTAACATTTTTTCATAGCAGGACAACACTTCTTCTCCCCTTCAGTCAGGAGAATTAAGCAAGAATGATTGGAAACTCCCACCAGTATGACATGAGTGGA
>NW_006975414.1:0-1167 GCF_000164805.1 Carlito syrichta | reverse complement strand
TGACTGCCCCTCCTCCATAATGACTGCTCTAATGACTGAATGTCCAATTTGATCATTGCTCAGTGACTGACACGCTTCCATAATACTTTCCCCAGTGACTCCCTCCTCTATTTCATGTATCCCACTTAATGGGCTTCATCAATAATGAGTGCCTAAATGACAAGTCCTCTTTTTTGATAGTATAAATGACTGGCACTCCTGGGTGATTATGCCACAGTGCCTGGCACTTCTATGTAATTTGAGTCCAAGTGACTGTCACTTCATCATAATTGGTGTTCCAGTGATTGGATTTTGTCTTTGAAGGGCTCCCCAGTGAAACATACTATTCTGTGATGTGTCCTCCTGTGACTAGACATCCTCTGTAATGTGTGTCTTTGTTAATGACACCCTTCTGTGATGGGTGACACTGTGACTGTCTGCCCTCTGCTTTTGGACCTCATTAACTTGCCTTCCTGTATGATTGGTGCTCTAATGATTGTCTTTTCTCTGTAATCATTGCCCCAGCGTCTGATCCTCATCAGTCAATGGTGTTGTAGTGACTGCCTTCCTCTGCAATGAGTGCCCCAGAAACTGGACCTCCACTGTGAAGCATACCTCAGTGACTAGTCCACCTCTGTGATTGGTTCCCAGTGACAAAACCTCTTCTGTTATGGGTGCTCCAGAGACTAGTCATCCTAGGTGAGAGTACCCCAGTGATAGTCCCTCTTTTGTCATCAGTGCCCTGTTATTGGACCTAGTTCTAATTGATGCTCCAGTAACTGAATCTCCTTTGCAATGGGTGCCACAGACACTGGCATTGCTGCTATAGGTGCCTCAGTGACTGGGTCTCCTATTTACGTGTGCCCAGGTGACAAACCCTTCTCTATAATGGGTACCCCAGTGACTGGTCCTCCCCCAATGGGTGTCATAGTGGCTGACTCTCCTCTGAGGTGGATGTCTTTGTGATGGATTCACATCTGTAATAAGTGTCTAATTGCCTCTGTCTACTGTGTAATGGGTGTCGCAGTAGATATTCCTCAACCATAATGGATTCCCTAGTGAATAACCCTCTTCTGTTCTGGGTGCCTCAGTGACTGAATATCCTCTGTATTAACTTCCGCAGTAACTAGGCCTCCTTCATAATGTGTGCACTCATGACTGTCTGTCTTCTGTGATAGGTGCCCCAGT
>NW_006975413.1:0-450 GCF_000164805.1 Carlito syrichta | reverse complement strand
GGAGTGGAATGGAAGGGCATAGAATGGAGTGGAATGGAATGGAATGGAATGGAGTGTAGTGGAATTGAATGGAGTGGAAGGAATGGAATGGAGAGGACCGAATTGAATGTAATAGAGAGGAATGGAATGTTTTCAAATGGAATGGAAAGGAATTTAATGGAGAGAAATGTAATAGAGTGGAATGGAATGCAATGGAATGGAATGGACCGAAAGGGTGTTGAATGGAATGGAGAGGAGTGGAATGTAAGGGAATGGATTGGAGTGGTGTGCAGTGGAATGGAAAGAAATGGAATAGAGTGGACTGCAATGGAGTGGAATGGAGTGGAATGAAATTGAGTGGAATGGAATGGGATGGAATGGAGATGAATGGAATGGAGAGGAATGGAATGGAATGGAATGGAATGGAGTGGAATGGAATGGAATAGAGTCGAATGGAATGGAAAGGAAAGG
>NW_006975412.1:0-467 GCF_000164805.1 Carlito syrichta | reverse complement strand
GTGTGACTGGAAGAAGCCGAAATTCTGGAAAAGAGGTAACCCGTGTGGGAGACTCCCCCAGAGGCAGAGTAGAATGGGAAGAAACCCTGGCTTCTCTCCTCCCCAGTCTCCAGCCTTCTGCCGGCCCCTCCCACAGTCTGAATGACTAGAAGCCAGCTGACTCAGAGCCTGGGAAGGCCCAGTCCGCGAGAGTCGGCTTCCGATGGTACTGCCTCGCAGGGAAAGGGTGTGAGTGACCTGTGAGCAGGCCTGGCCCCTACCTGAGCCCAGACCCTCTGGGAGTTAGCCATCAGTTTTTCTTCTAATTCTTGGGTCAGTTTTGGTCAGCTATATTTTCCAAGAAAATCATCTCTTTTACTGAGGTTTTTAAGTTATTTGCATAAAGTAACATCTTATTTAAAATCACGTCCAAGCCGGGCTCGGTGGCTCAGCCTGTCATCCCACGCTTTGGGAGGCTGAGGTGAGTG
>NW_006975411.1:0-641 GCF_000164805.1 Carlito syrichta | reverse complement strand
GGGCCAGATGCCAGGTGTCAAGAGGCAGAGGACCTCTTTTGCCTTTTCCCAAGAGATGCCCCAAGGATGGTGGGTTCTTCTGCACACAGTGGATGCTGAATTCAGAGCAGTAGCAAATCGCAGCTGTTTCTGCTGGTGGGGGGGGCTGATCCCATCCCATGCCTTGCCACAGCTTGGCATTCACTTACCCACTTGCACACACAAACAGATGCAGATTAGGTTTTCTGTGCCCTCACCCATGCAGAGACTCTCACTCTCCAACCGGATCTGACACCACCTTGTCACAAGTCAGATAATGGATTTGTTCAAATGCTTTTGTGCATATATTGATATGGCTGTATCATTTTTGTCTTTTATTTTCAAACATGCTGCATTAGTTAGTTTTCAGATCTTAAACCAATCTTTTATTACTGAAACCTAAATGTATTACTTTAACTTCCCCCTGCCTGTCTGTGTAAGATCTGGCCATAAATAAATTTTCTGACTTCATTGTCTAAAAGTAGATTGTATGACCCTCACTCCAGAAGAGTTCCTACACAATACCTGGAAAGAAGAAATGCCATGCAGAAAGCCCAAAAGGAATGCAAACTGACAGGTCTTGCTGGGTTTCCCCATTGAGTCTGTTACTGTTACATCATTCT
>NW_006975410.1:5002-6515 GCF_000164805.1 Carlito syrichta | reverse complement strand
TCCCCATACACATAAATCAACTCTAAATGGATCAAAGACCTAAATGTAAAACCTCGAACTATAAGAACATTGAAAATGCAGGAGACACCCTGCATGAATGAATTGGCAACAAATTCCTGATCAGAACTCCAAGTGCGCGTGCCATAAGAGATAAGATAAAAATGGGACCTCATCAAACTGACAAGCTTATGCAAAGCCAGAGAAACCATCAAGAGAGTGGGGAGACAGCCCACAGACTGGGAAAAAATATTTGCCAACTGTATGTCTGACAAAGGCCTAACATCTAGGATCTACAAGGAACTCAAATGTGCAAGAAAGAAAAAAACAGTCCCATTAGAAAGTGGGCAAAAGACATGAATAGACAGTTCTCAAAAGAAGACGTACAAGCAGTCAACAGATACATGAAAAATGCTCAGATTCACTTATCATCAAAGAAATGCAAATTAAAACTATACGAGATACCACTTAACTCCAATCAGGATGGCTATCATGAATAACTCAAAAAACAACAGATGCTGGAGAGGATGCAGCAAAAAGGGAACACTTCTACACTGTCGGTGAGAGTGTAAACTAGTACAGTCTCTGGGGAAAACTGTGTGGTGATTCCTAAAAGCTCTAAAAATTGACCTTCCATATGACCCTGCAATCCCCCTACTGAGAATATATCCAGAAGAACTCAAATCACTCTATTAGAAAGATACCTGCACACATATGTTTATCACAGCAATGTTCACAGTAACAAGAACATGGAACCAACCATACTGCCCATCTAAAGAGGACTGGATTTTTAACATGTGGTACATATACATGATGGAATATTACATAGCCATAAAGACGAACAAAATCATGAACTTCACAGCAACCTGAATGGACGTCACAGAAACAAATAACTGAGTATCACATGTTCTCACTCATAAGTGGACCTTGAACAAGTAGAGTGATACTATAGGAAAAGGATTGGCAGTAGCGGGAAACTGCCCAGAGGGGAGTGGGGAAGTGGGATTGGCAGTAGTGGAAATCTGCCTTGGGAAGGTAGGGAACATCTCATAAACAAGGGTACCTGCATAATGAACATTTGTATACCTAACCCTGAACTGTACTCCTCATCTTTAAAAAAAAAAAAAAAATTAAAAGAAAAAAAGTGCTGCATACCTCATTGCTGAATATCACTACGATTACCTTTGAAGTACACCCCATGGAAAGCTGTGCATTGACGCCAGTGCCTAGCCCACCAGTTAGAGCAGTTTTGGAGCCGGGCTCGGTGGCTCAGCCTGTAATCCTGCGCCTTTGGGAGGCTGAGGTGAGTGGATTGCCTGAGCCCGCGGGTTCGAGACCCGCCTGGGCAAATTGGCGAGACCTCATCTCTACAATAAATAAAAAAATCAGCCGGACATGGTAGCATTGCCTGTAGGTCCAGATACTCGGAAGGCTGAGGCGGAAGGATCGCCGAAGCCCAGTGGGTCAAGGCTGCAGTGGCTGGGAGTGGCCACTGCACTCCAGTCTGGGCGACAGG
>NW_006975410.1:0-4462 GCF_000164805.1 Carlito syrichta | reverse complement strand
AGTGATATTCAGCAATAGGATATGTAGCACTTTTTCTAGGATGAATTCGTGAACTTTAATTATCGAACCTAGTATGTCACTGGGGACATCTGCGGCCATACCACCTTGAACCCACCTCATCTTCAAAATAAAATATGTCATAAGGATGAAAGATAATGACATGGCAATGATTTGTAAGCAAACATATCTGCATTACCTTCTGACGATTTTATTGCCGATAACCAATTATACCACAATATCAATGAGCATAGCTAACACCCAGATCTTGGTTTTTAAATATCATCTTCCACTAGAATGAACAAGGACTTTTGGGAAGTGGCTAATTTCAGGTCTTAATATAAAAAGAATGATAAGATCCTAGAAAATATAATTCTGTTATAAACCCACAAATTGCCCAAAGGCTAATGTAGACATGTCAATATCATGTCTGACTTGGTAGTGACTTAGAGGAGCTCATACTGGTCACATTGGTTTTTCACCTAGCACAAGCAATAACCGAGAATGGACCTCTATCAACTACCAACCAAGTTTATCACAAGAAGTTTATTTCACTAAACCCAAACCAAAATGCCCCTGATGTCATGAATGGTAAGAAGGGTATGAAGTAATTGACCATGTAACAAAGGGAGGAAGGGGAGAGAAAGAGAGAGAGAGAAAGAGAGAGAGAGCGTGAGCCAGAGACCAAGAAGAAGGCTTAATCCATAAAAGCCAAATAGCTCATTTTGACTCATGAGATTTAACAAAAGAACTCAGAGAATGTGGGACAATTACTCTAAGAATTCAGGTCTGCAAGAGATGCATTATCACGCACAGAATTCTGTTGGCTCCAATAATTTATATAAGTGGAATAATGGTTGCTGAAACCCAAACACTGGGAAGGGAATGTAGAGTCACCTATCAGCACGCCAATTCACCTTGTGTAGAAGGGAGAACAGTCATTAGCTTGTTTGCATACAATAAAGGTAGAATGCAAATTATAAAGAAAAAGAAGAAAACAAATGTCTGGAACCAGTGGGGTTTTTTTGGTCCTATTGGGTAAGCTGCTTGGGAGGACATTATCAGAGGGTCACTCTGGCCAGTTTTTTCTGGACCCAGTTACGATGTCACCACAGAAAACAATAATGATTGTTAAAAGACTGTCAAAACAATTTGGAAGTATAGCTGTCAAACATGCTAAATAAAGTGTCTTTGGGTAATGTCCGCCATGTCTTTCTGTTGTACCTCCTGCTTAGTAGAGTCAGGAGGGCACCACTACCCCCCATTAGAATATCAGAAAGACTATAGAAAGTTTATTGGGCTGACAAGGATAAGAAGCAAAAGGCTCTCTCATTGAGTTGGAAAAATACATTGAAATGTAAACGCATGTACCTCTTACTGAAGTCATACTAAGAACATGTAAAGAAATGCCTCAGCTTCTGGAAAAAGTGGAGGAACAGAAACTAGGTTTACCCTCTTGCCTAAAATTTCCCCTCCTCAGAAACAGATTATATATATGAAATTATGGTTTTTGAGACCCTGAAAATCAAACAGCAAATAACAACAACCTCTGAAAGATGGAAAACAAACAATGTGAGCCCAGTGGTTGTGCCCAGCTTACACTGTCAGGTGCAGAATCGTTTCCAGCCTAGGCACAAGGGAGGGGATATGAGGTAGAATCTCTGCATTGAGAACATGAAGCTATGTCTGGGGAATGCAAGTCAGAGTGCATAGGACACAGATCCAGTGAGGAGAAAGCTGGGCAGAGGGAGAATCTGGGCATATGTAGAGTTCCCCTTCCTGTATTCAGCAGAGCATGAGTCAGTGAATGCTTCAGAAGAAACTAGCTGACACCAGGGAAGAAACATCTGAGAAAATAATGGAATAATGTCTGGTATTCACACGATGCAGAAAACAATCTCTGATCCCACCATGCAGAATGGAACTCTTAATCATTCATAATGCTTCAATAATGGTAATTAATCAGCCCTGGACTGAGCACTACACCTGAAGCACCTAAGGGTTATGAAAGCAAGATCTAAAAGGATCAAATTGCTTACAAGTCACTTTATTGCACCCCAGAACAAAATTCAAGAAGGTTTATAGGAATTACAAATTACGGTATGCAACAAAGTAAAGTTCACAATGTCTGGCATCAAGTAAAAAGAAAAAAATGCCAAGCAGGCAAAGGGACAGGAGAACATGACCCAGAAAGAAGAGCATAATTAATCAATCAAAACTGAATCACAACTGACACAATATTAGAATTAACAGAGAGGACTTTAAAAGAGTTATTAAGACCATATTCCAAAGGTCCAAAGAGTTAAGCAGAGACATGGAACATATAAAAAGGACCAAATCCATCTTTCGAGATGAGAACTACCACCTCTGAGATGACAAACTAATGAGATGGAATTATTAACAAGCAGATTAGATATGGCAGGGAAAAAAGATTAGGCAGCATAAAGCCACAAATAACTGAAAATATTAAAATAAAAATTAAATAAAATTAAAAATCACTGTAAAAAATACAAATTTTAATGAACAGAGCAGCAACGAATGATAGGACAACTTTAAGAGACCTGACATATGAGTAATTGGAGTCCCTAAAAAGCCTGGGAAGAAGAAATAAATTTTTAAGAAACAATGACTGAAAAAGTTGCAATCATAATGAAAATGCTAACCCAATAATCCAAGGAGCTGAATGAGCCCCAAGCACAACAAATGTGAAGAAAACCATTGCTCATTTTCATTGAAAAAGAAAAAACATCTCTAAGTCATTCAAAGGGAAAAATCCGGTGCACCCAAAACAAAGGTAAAGATCACGTCATTGGAAGCAACTCAAGGGAAAAAGCAGCGAGCAATATTTTTAAAGGACTGAGGGGGGAAAAGTCAACGTGAACTTCTACAAAAGCTGAATGAATTCACCACCAGCAGCAATGACTAAAGTAACAAAAGAGGTATAACTAACAAGCCAAGAAAAAAGAGTAAGTAGAATGAAATAAAAACCATGTAAACACTATATTTGAGCAATTACTTTCCCAGGACTCTTCCGTATGGAAAAACCTGCACTAGTGTCCAAAGATATGTGTACAGAAGAACAGCGGTGTTGTTTGTAATACAAAAGCATAGAATCAAATTAATATCAAAACCATATGGAAAGGGGTGAATAAATACCAATGCTAGCGACAGATGGAACTCTTTTGTTGAACGCAAGGCAGAAGATAATTTTGCTATTCCTACTTTTCAAACACTTCCAGATTCCCACGCGTCCACTTACTTTGTTTCCAAGCGATTTCATCTCCTAGGCGGAGAGGATCTGACGGGAACTTGCTTTGGATCCTCTCGTGGTTCACAAGGTAACAGAGGACAGGTGTATCAGAGAAGCAGCGCAGGAGCTGCTGCAAACATTTTAAAAGGAGCTTGTGGCCCCGGGTGGACTCAGAACACCAAACGTCCCATGCCTGGCGCACTAACCCACTGCTCCACAGACGAGCGCGATGTTTGTCACAAGATCACGAAACTCTAGGCCGCGCCATTTATTTTCTGTAGGACAAGAGTTGCAGAGCACAAAGCCTCAAAAACCAGGGAAAGTGAGTCGACTAATTGTGTGGGTGCTCACGTCAGGAGCTTGTGTGCTGCGCCGTTCGGAAGCCAGAAGGACGGCTGAACGGCCTTGGCTCCGCCTGGACCGTCCCCTGCCTCCGAAGTCAGAGCCTTGGGAGACTCCGGCCTCTGGGACCCCCTCTGCTGGAGCCGCTGTCCCCACATTTGAACAAAGAAACAAAAAATCAAGGGAGCAAAATGGCGGCCAGCAGGTGTGGGCCGCGTTGGGATGCCCCAGGGTTAGGACTCCAACCCGTGCCACAGCAACCTCGGTTCTAATCCGAATTCCGTAGGTCGGGCTCTATCCTGGTCGTGCCGCTACGAAGCCACGTGTCTCTCGGTTTGCTTTCAATTCCTGCAGCCGCTGCGCCTTTGCAGCCAGAAAGCAGCTTTCCTGCTGGCCACACAGCACATGGGTCCGGGACGGGAAGGAAACCCGAAGGAAGTGAGGCCGTCATTGCAGTCTGGCTGTTGGAAGTGTTTCCAGTACTGGTGGAGCCTTTCATGAGCGAGAAAGGAGGGTCAGAGAGAGAGGGAGACAGAGAGAGACAGGGAGGGAGGGCTCAAAAGTGGAGGGAGGTGGGGAGGCACTCCCTCATAACAAGGCCCTGCTTAGACCGGAAAAAAAAAAGACAAGCCACACAGAAGTTTTCCAGCCTTTGGGGGGCGTGTCGGGCCACGAACCTGGGCATGTGAGGGAAGAGTGTCCGCGCAGCCCGCTGCTTGGCCCAAACACCCCAGTCCGGTTCCACGGTGAGGAAATCAAGGGATCAGCACGTCTGGCGTGCGACGGGGAAGCGTCGATCTGGGGAAGCACCTCGCGACCCGGGTCTCTTCCCAGCCGGGGGAGTCTGGACGAGCGCCCAGAGACTCTCCCCCC
>NW_006975409.1:0-493 GCF_000164805.1 Carlito syrichta | reverse complement strand
GGGAAATTTTTATCTCTACAAACACACATCAAGAATATAAAAAGAGAACAAGTTGACAGGTTAACATATCACGTCAGAGAATTGGAAAGGCTAGAAAAACAACCTGTAACTTCAGCAGGAAAAGCAATATCACTAAAACCAAAGACAAAATATAAGATACAGAAGATAAAAATACCATAGGAAAAAAATCACTGAAACAAAAGGCAGGTTATTTAAAAGCATAAACAAGAAAGATGAATCCCTAGCCTGAGTGACTGACACAAAGAGAAAAAATCCAATTAAACACAAACAAAATTGCAAAATATCAAGTCACAACGGACCCTGAAAAAATACAAATGATTATCAAAGATTACTATGCATACCTGTATGAAAATAACCTCAATAACCTAAATGAAATGGAAGACTTTCTGCATCACACAATCTCCTAAGGTTGAATCAAGAAGAAATAGAGATTGTAAATTGACCAGTAAGAACCAGGAAGTTGATTGTGTCT
>NW_006975408.1:0-500 GCF_000164805.1 Carlito syrichta | reverse complement strand
ATCCACTCACCTCAGCCTCCCAAAGGCGCGGGATTACAGGCTGAGCCACCGGAGCCCGGCTAAAACTTAACTTTTTAATGAAACTATATCACACCCTAAATAGCCAAAGTACTCCTGGGCAAAAAGAACAAATTCCTTCTGTGAGGAATCGCACTACCAGACTCCAAACAATACTACATAGCTATGGTAACCGAAACAGCATGGCACTGGCACAAAAATAGACACATAGGCATATGGAACAGAATAGATAACACAGAAATCAGTGCACACATCTACAGTCAATGGTTTTTGATCAGAGATGCCAAGGACCCTTCCTGGGGAAGAAATAGTCCCTTCACTAAATGAAGAGAACTGGAACATCCATATGATGAAGAATAAGTCTAGCCCCTAAGCACATCCTATGCAAAAATTAATTCAAAATAATGAAAAACCTAACATAATATTTAAAACTATAAAACTATTATATTTAAAAAAAATAGGGGAAACACTTTGGAGCATTG
>NW_006975407.1:0-5161 GCF_000164805.1 Carlito syrichta | reverse complement strand
GGTTCTGGGATCGAGATGCATGTCATCCTGGCCATTCCAGAGACTGAGGTGGGAGGATCACTGAAGCATGTGATTGTAAGACTGGCGGTGAATGACAGTCGTGTCCCCGTGCCTCAGTCTGGGTCACAGAGCCAGACCTTGTCACCAGAAACATCTAAATCATACACAGATTCTCAACTGCACATGTTGTGTTCACAGGGCAACTGGCTTAAGAGCCAGGAAAATGGAATTGGGGGAAGAAATGTCCCCAGATGAGGGATGTGTCCCCTGACCTTTCCTGGTGGAAGCTCCCCATTTCAGAGTCAGAGTGTCGGTGAGCCTGGGGCACATTTCTCACCACTGAGAGGACAGCCACCAGGAACCCTGCCAGGCAGCCACGGCAACTCCCACACCAAAGTGGAGGCAGCCTTTTGGGGGGTTTGGGCCTGGAAGGTGCTGAGCTTGGGGGACCCTCACATGTGGAGTGGCCCAAGGGGATGGAGTGGAGGCAGGAGCTTTGCAGGAGAATGATTTATTTCTCTCTTTCTTTCTTTCTTTCTTTCCTTCTTCTTTCTTTCTTTCTTTCTTTCTTTCTTTCTTTCTTTCTTTCTTTCTTTCTTTCTTTCTTTCTTTCTTTCTTTCTTTCTTCTTTGTTTTCTTTCCTCACTACGTTGCCCAGGCTGCTCTCAAACCATCCAACTTGGGCAAACCTCTTGGCCTCGGTCTCCCAAACTGTTGCAATCACAAGCCTTCCATTTGGTCATCATCCTGGTCTTCTTTCCAGGCCTTGAAATCTGGCCCATAGGCAATTCTCCTGCCAAGACCTGCCCTCACCGAAGGTTTTCTGGGTTTGCTTGGGGTCGAAGTGGAGCTTGCTATGGTGTCCATCATGGTCTCGATCTCCCAGGATATGGCCATCTTCCCGCCTCGACCTACCTGAGTGCAGAGTAGACAGGTGTCAATAGCTCTGCCATCCCCGCCTCCCAGAATGTTTGAGAGTCATGACCTCCCTATACCTGTTGTGAACACTGAGAAGAGCAAGTGGATCCACCCTGGGGAAAGAGGAGGGCATTTGGCTGTGTGTCATGCATAAACACATCCCTGTGTGAAGCCTCCCCCAAGGTGAGATCTCAGCAGGTGATTCTGTCCACCCTCTCCAGGGTCCCAGGTCATTGAAAGGGAGAGGGCCCCGTGGTGGTGCCCCAAGAGGGCTGTGTAGGCCAGGCTCGGGAGTTTACGCCTGTCATTTTAGCACTCTGAGAGGGGGAGGTGGGAGGCTGGCCTTAACCCCCATTCCGAGAGCAGCTCGGGCACCATGACAAGACCTCATTTTTATAAGAAGCCAAAAAAATGATTCCAGCGTGGTGGCACTCAACTATTGTTGCAGCCACTAGGAAGGCCGTGGCAGGAGGATTGTCAGAGCCCATCCATTGGAGGTAGCAATGACCGAGAGCAGGTCCCTGCCCTCTGGCCTGGGCGACAAAGCAGGGCTCAGACTTAGAATAATAATACCAACCACCAGCACCACCACAACCACAGGCCAGGCTTAGGGACTCAGTCTGGAATACCGGCCCTTCAGAGGCCTAGGAGAGTGGACAGCCTGAGGCTGCAGGTTTGACATCAGCCCAGGACATGGGGCAAGACTTCTTCTTGGCCATCAAAATTAAATACAAATATTAGCTGGGCATGGTGGCGCAGGCCTGTCATTCGAGGCACTCGGGGGTCTGAGGTGGGAGCATCACCTGATTCCAGCAGATGGAGTCTGCAGTTACCGTGAGCCAGTCCCTGCACTCCGGCCTGGAAGACAGAACGAGATTCCAACTCCAAATCGTAATAATCATGACCAGCACCACCACCCACACCACTGCAACCCAGCACAAGGAGTCAACAACAGGAATGGCAGTGGAAAAGGCACTTTCCAGCCTGTCGTTCATGGGAGGTTTCAACGTTGGCCACCAGGCACGTCTGTCCCAGCCTTCAGCCATGCACCCCAGAAGGCCTGCCTCCAACCCCCACACTCATGCCCCAATGCAAAGACGCGTGTGAGCTCACAGAACAGACGTCCCCTACTAGGAAGGCCATCAGGCACAGAGTGATCAAGGTTGTCTGGCAGCACCATGGCCAACCTAGGTTCTGGTCACCTGGTCTGCAACTTTCGGGTGGGGGGAGTGCCCCTTCATCTCCGGATCACTCCATCATCCCCTACTCACATGGCCCTTTCCCTGGGGAGCCATGAATGCATGTCGTGATGCATGTGGCAGCCGTCTTTTTGTCACAGGAATCTCCATCGAGCAGGCTGGAGTGTGGTTGCATGATTGTGGCTTCCGGGGCCTTGACCTGCGGTGTTCAGTCAGTCCTCCCGAGCCCTGTTTGCTAATTTAGGGTCAGAGTCCCCAGGCATCAATAATCTAAGAAACCAAATATCTTGGTCATTTGGCATTCTGGGAAGAAAAAAGGGGCTATCAGTTACCATAGCTTTAGTATGGTAGTTCAAACAACCCGAAATATCAAGTGACCATTCTGATTTTTTAGGTAAACCAAGACTTACTGGAGGAGAACTAGAACTACCTAAAAAAAAATTATGATTAACCACAGTTTTGACTTTTGATGAAAAAATAGTGGGGCCACCTAATAAATAGGAATGATTAGCAAAACAGTAATAATCTCAGTATCCCATGTAACAGGCTGGAACACTGGAGGGTTTGGGATATAAGCCCAATACGATTATGCTGCATAAATACAATACACCTGGCATGCTATAATAGCCAGCATAGCAACGAAAACAGTAGAGAGAGTGAGAAAAGTGTATTGAGAGTGAACTAGATACTTGGTGTCGTGCCTGGACACCTTGATTTGCCCCAATGTGGGCAGTCTGCACTGTCTAGTCAAAACAGCTCAACAGCAACGTCTGCGTTGAGGAGTGGGGGACGATAAATGATTAAATGTCTTCAGTCGAGTTTGTGGAGGTTGGAGTGGTTGTTGAATGGTGAGATCTTTCAGCTTTGGAAACAACACGTTCTCTTCATCATCTGTGTCTGACTCAGACTGATGGTGTGATTTATGTCTCGTCTGGCTGTACCTCGATGGTGGTGGGGGACTGGACATGTCTAATTAGATGATTTGGTACCCAAATAGGTGAGGGCAAGTCCTGGGGAAAAACACAAGTATATACTCTCCTGCTTGTTAAAAGGACATCTGGCCCCTTCCATTGAACTGTAAGATCTTTCCATTTTACCATTGGTTTGACATTATTCTCAGGACTCCAAAGTCTTCTCATAGTTGAATGTCCTTGAGGGTCCAAAATGAGATGATTAATTACAAACATAGCATGATTTATGATATGATGGGGAGAACTATATCTGAATTCCACTTCCTGCAATTAAATTATTTGATTTTTTAACTATTGATGGGCTCTCTCAAATAAAGCTTGACCTTGAGGATTATATGGTATTCCTGTAGAATGTGAGATGCCAAACCGGGTACAAAATGATTGAAAAGCTTTTGATGCATAAGCACGAGCATTATCAGTTTTTAATTGTTTAAGAGCACCCACTTGTGAAAAACAAAAGAATAAATGTGGGACTACATATTTTAGGCTTCCCCAGTTCTGGGCAAGGCTAAAATTACATGGGAAAATGTATCCACTATCACATGTAGAAATTACAATTTTCCAAAACTTTGGAAACGAGTAACATACATTTGCCAGAAAACATTAGGTTTTAATCCCCAGGGATTAACTCCTGAGGGGAGGGGGCTATTAGAAGTAAGACACGAAGTACAACAATTTTATATGATTTGTCTAGCCGTTTCTCTTGGAATGTGAATCTGGTGCCTTAAAGCTGCAGCGTTTTGTTGATGAATTTTATGGGATTGCTGAGCATGATTGACTAAAGAATCTACAAGGAGAGGGCACATGACCGATTTTGTCAAGGCATCTGCTAATTAATAACCTTGATGTAGAGGTCCAGGGAGTTCTGAATTAAATCTAATATGAACTATGAAAACTGGTTAGTTTCTAACAATTATTAGTTGCTTTAATTGGATAAGTAAATCAAGAATAGTTGACTTATTAACAGGATTGGTGGCTTTTTAAATATGAGGAAACAGTTCTTTATATAACAAGAATCAGTATAGAAAGACAATTTTCTCCTCTTAAATCAAGACTGTAACAAATCACAATGCCCCCCCACCCCGGTGCCACTTGCTGGTAGTCTTTTGATACCAATGGGCAAATTTAAAATATCTGTATATTTTTCTTCATGATAACTAACTGTTTCTACTTTAAGTTTTCCTTATCCTCAGGGGGTAGAGGATCAACATCAACAGGGGCAAGTGGCTAACATAGCCTGTGAAGGAACAGGGGTTAATAAGGGAGTTCTTTCACCTGCTTCCTCTATTACGTAATGGGCATTTATAAACCTTTTGTTATGAATCTAAGACGTCTCTAATTATATTCCTTAATTCAAAAATATCTATAAGCACTTGTTCCAGACCATGGAGAGTATAATACAGTTTCAAGTTTTCCCAAAACTTTGTCCGTGTTTGTAAATTAACAATGCCTTCTTCAGGGAACCAGGGACACTGTTCTTGCACAAAATAGAGAAAACGAGATAATCATGTAGAGGAAACTTTATTTATTTATATTGGGGGGGTTGGAGTCTCACTCTGTTGCACAGACTGGAGTGCAGTGGCCTCTCTTGGTCACTGCAGCCTTGACCTGCTGGGCTCTGGTGATATGTCTGCCTCAGCCTTCCGAATAGCCGTAATTACAGGAAAGTGCTACCATGCTCAGCTGATATTTTTATTTATTGTACGATGAGGTATCACCCTGTTGCCCAGGCAGGTATCAAATCCGCAAGCTCAGGCAATTCACTCACCTCAGCCTCCCAAAGTCTGAGATTACAGGATGAGACACTGAGCCCAGCTTATAGGAAATTTTAATTCCTCTTTTAGAAACCATATGCATCAAAATACTTATGAACAATTTTCTTTCTTTAAACTCACTCTGGCGCATGATTGTATCATGGCTCTAAAACTGTTTACCCTTCCTAGCTTTGCCTGTCTCTACAGAGGGGTCTGCAGAACCCAAGGTATGTTCTGATCCCTTATGATTAAAGTAAGGCTTAACTTTCAGGTTCCTGTTCAGGCACCACTTGTTGGAGTCCAGGTTCAGCAGATCAGG
>NW_006975406.1:5515-10799 GCF_000164805.1 Carlito syrichta | reverse complement strand
GCCTGCTTTCACACACACACACACACACACATACACACACACACACATATACACACACACACATACACACACACACACACACACACACATACACAACACTGCAGAACCCTGAACCTTGGAAACGGAGCAGCTCAGAGTAAAGGCTGCATTGACCGAGTATGAACTCAAGTCAGACAGGAATGGGTTTGAATTGTGGCTCCCTGCCCACTCCCCGTGTGGCTTTGGGCATGTGACTCCATCCTTCACAGCCTCCATTTCTTCCTACATAAAATGGATCAATCCAATCAGTGAGGATTAGATGCAGTCACACATGTGGCCTCTCCTGTACCCAACCAGTTTGAGGAGATAGGATCTCTTGAATTGTGAGTTTCTCCCTTTCCAAATGTGACCCATGCAGTGGGTAGAGAAGTGGACGAGAGTCCCAGAGGGCGTATCAACAGGAGAAGTTCCAGGGTCTCTGGAAACTACTCTTCTCCAAGCATAGTAAGGTTATGGATGGTTGGACCATCCTGCCATGCTCAACACTTCTAGTCAAGCCTGGTAGGTGGAACAGGGACCTCCAGAGACCTCTCTCCACCCCAGACAGACTAGGGGGCACTTCTAAGAAGACACAGCAGAACTTGAGAGGGTCTGAAGTCAGGAGTCACGAGGCTGAGCTGGGGAAGGGGGTGAGGATGGTAGAAAGGTAGCCCAGAACCACAGAGAGGGATGAGCCTTAGCATCAGAATGTCTCCTTCCCACAGGGAGGTTTGTCAGTGATCCTGGGGCCTCCCTGGAGGGGGCAGCTTCCTGCATGGGTGTTCAGCCTTGAGTCCCACAGGCTCCCCTGACCCTCCCCCATATCTTTTACCTATACTCCTCTTACCCCTTTCCCAGCTTTGGAGATTGGAGGATGGCATCAAGGAAGGGACTGAGGAGCCAGCCCAGAGACTGGAAGAGACAAGGAGGAGGTGGTTTCAGAGCCTGCAAGTATTCAGTCATTCATTGGGTGCCTACCATTGCAGGTGTCAGCAGCAGTAGTAAAAAGAGAAGCAGAAACAGATGCATCCCCAGTCTCAGGGAGCTGACAGACAAGGGAGGGATAGATGATCCCAGAAAGAGAGGTAATAAATAATCATAACCAGTGCTGCATAGAAGAGGCACATGGTCCTCTGAGTGCGTCTATCAGGGACTCTAGTACTCTGAGAGGGCTCCCTGAGGAAGCAGCCTGCAGTCTGAGATGCATGGAGGCATTAGCACAGTTGTTCAAGGGAAAGTGGGCACAGCGGCAGGCAGGGCGGGGGCAGGCGGTGGGGTGGTGCACTGTGGCAGGACTGTGACCCTGAGATGGACAAAGAGGGACAGAGCATCTGTGGGTCATCACCCTGATGTCACGACTTGGTGAGCAGGAGGATTCCACCAATGTGGTGCTAACAGAGCAACCATAGTGACTAATAGTAGCCAACAATAAGATATATGATACTAACATAACTAATAGGACTAATAGTAGCTTCCATGCATATAGAATTTACTCTATGTCAGACACTGATCTAAGCCCTTTCCTTATTAAGTCATTTAATTCTCACAGCAGTTCTAGGAGGTAAACATCACTGGAATATCCATTCCATGTATAACGAACAGAGATGTTAAGCAACTTGCCCATGACCTTATGGCCAGTAGGTGATGATATCTAGATATGAACCCAAGCAGTCAAACTCCAAAATCGCATTCTGCAGCCCAAACTACATCCAGGTTTATTGAGAACTTACTCTATGCCACCCCTTCTTCTTTACCTGCATGATCCAGTTGACTTCTCACAACCACTCTTCAGAGAGGGTACTGTTAAGATTTCCTCTGTTTTATAGATGAGGAAGTCGATAGTACTGATGGAACTGACCCAGGGTCATACAGCAAGTTCATAGAGTTGTTGAATTTAGAATCCAGGACTCCAAGTTTGCAGGGGGTGGGCTAGGGCAGTGATAAAAGGCCATGAGAAAGATTGAAGGTCAGTACAGAAAGGAGACCCCCTGGGGCTCTTTCAGCAGCAATTCACAGACTCATGCATCACTTCCAGAAAAAAGGATTTGTTGAAATCACATGTGTATACAATAATAAAATAAATATTTGGTCTTTGTCCCCAGTTCCTGTGACACAGTACCTAACACCCTTGGAATCTCCAAAATAACTACAGTGGTTTTGTATGCTAATAAGTTGACTTGTTGCTGGGGACCCCTGATAGATTCAAGATGGGGGCTGGTCACCAAAAAGACCAGTCCAGGCATGGTGACTCATGCCTATAAAGCCAGTTCTTTGGGGCCCAAGGCAGGTGGATCACTTGAGGCCAGGAGTTCAAGTCCAGCCTGGGCAACATAGTAAGACCCTGTCAGAGAAAGAGAGCGAGACAGAGGGAGGGAGGGAAAAAATGAAGAGAGGAAGAAAGGAGAAAGAGATACCAAGGCACGATTAGAGGGTTGGAGTGTTTGGCACACCCAGAGAGGATGTAGAAGCTCCACATCCCCCTCCCGCCCCCATGCCTTGCCCTCTGCTTCTCTTCCATCTGGGTATTGTATCCTGAGTTATATCCTTTACAATAAAATAGTAAAAATCAGTAAATACCTTTCTGAGTTTTATGGGCCATTCTAACAAGTTATCAAACCTGAGGTTGTGGTCAAGGGAACCCCCAATTTATAGCCAGTCAGTGAGAAGCGTGGGAAGCCCAGAACTTGAGACTGGCATCTAAAGTGAGGGCAGTCTCATGGGATCAAGGTCTTTAAGTTGTGGCATCCAACATTAGCCCCAAATAGATAGTATTCAAACTGAGTTAAATTGTCAGATACACAGTTTGTTTCCAGAGAATCAGAAAATTGGTTGTTGGTATTGGAAGACACCGCATATTCAGTGTCAGGAGCATTGTGAGTAAAAACAGTTAATGGGTCATAGCCAACCTTGCATAAAGTGTCCATTTTTGGTTAGTTATGATGAGGACAGTTCACATGACCCTCTGCACACCCAGCGGGTTCAGGAGGTGAGTGCTTCCCCAGAGCATGGTATAAGCAATGTGTCTAGTGTCTTTGTGCTCCAGGGAGCAGCTGGGGGAGGGAGCGGGGACATGGGTCTGTAGTGGATGGGGTGGGGGTAGACTGCAGGCTGCAGGCACATGTTAGTGACACATGGAGAAAGAGAAATGAACAGAATGCTCACTGGTCAGTGAAATGGTAAGGTTGGCCACCCCTGACATTCCAACACAAAGGTGAGCATATGATAGGGTCAGTGTATCAGAGCACCGAGAATGTCCAGGGAATGAGACACCAGTGTGGCAGAATGTGGCAGCAGCCAAAGCCAATGTTTCTCCATGTCAGTTTCATGGAATTTTGCTTGGGCAAAATATTAGCCAGGCGAATGGCCAGCACATGAGAATGACAGGATAGCAGGACGCCTGTGTGTCGGAAGGGCAGCATGGTGGAGGAGCTGCAGATTGGAGTGTCAGCTGGGGGAATGCTGCCTTGATGGGCTGTCAGTGCATGGAATGTCAGTAAGGCTTGACCTCTGCTTCCTGGGACCTGGTCAATAACACCAAGGTGGGGGCTTCTGCGCTCCTAGCAGGGTAGAGGTAGCCCATGAGGTAGTGCACTCCCACCCAAAACAGAGGGTCAGAAAAGGGAAAAGGAAGTGTCTTAGTTTGCCAGGACTGCCATAACACAGTAGCACAGACTGCCCGACTTCACAGAAATTTATTTTCTCACAATTCTGGAGGCTAGAAGTCCAAGATCAAGGTGTCTGAAGGTTTAGTTCCTTCTGAGGCCTCTCTCCTTGGCTTGTAGATGACTGTCTTCTCCCGTTGTCTTTCCGTGATCTTCACTTGGGATGTGTCTGCATCCGAATCCCCTCGTTTTATGTGGTCACCAGTCAGTCATATTGGATTAAAGCCCAACCTAGTGATCTCATTTTATCTTAATCATCACTTTATTTATTTTATTTTTTATTTATTTAAAATTTAATTTTCACCTTTAAATTTTTTATTTTAAAATTGTGGGTTACAATTCAGGGTTAGGTATACAAATATTCATTGTGCAGGTACCCTTGTTGATGAAGTATGCCACCATTCCCCAGGAAGTTGCTCCCTACTGCCAATCCCACCTCCCACCCCACCCCCATGCCCCCGCAGTTTTCCACTACTGTCAATCCTTTTCTTATAGTATTATGATAGTTGTTCAAGGTCTACTTATGAGTGAGAACATGTGATACTCAGTTCTTTGTTTCTGTGAAACATCACTCAGTATTATAGATTCTAAGTCCATCCAGGTTGCTGCAAAGTTCATGATTTTGTTCTTCTTTATGGCTACATAATCTTAATCATCACTTTAAAAACCCTCTTTCCAAATACAACCATATTCTGAGGAATTGGGGTTTGGGACTTCAACATACAAAATTGGTTGTGGGGATCACAATTGAGCCCATTACAGGAAGTATTAGGGAACTGGGTTTATTCGATGTCAGCACTGGGTAGAAAGATAGACAACCACCATGTATCAAAGGCGTAATCAGGAAAGACTTCTAGGGGGAGGGAAGATGGTAGACAGTGTTTGGTATGGACCCATGGAGACTCCAAGCAGCCCAAGGGCGCAGAGTCTGTGAACAACAGAGAGCCCCTAAGCCTCACTAATCATCAGAGAAATGTAAATCAAAACCACATTAAGATACTACCTAATCCCAGTAACAATGGCCATCATTAATAACACAAACAACAACAGATGGTGGTGAGAATGCAGAGAAAAAGAAACACTTCCACACTACTGGTGGGAATGCAAACTAGTGCAACCTCTTTGGAAGACAGTGTGGCAATATCTGAAAGAACTAGAAATTGCCCTACCATATGACTCAGCAATCCACCATTGGAAATATACCCAGATGAACTCAAATCATTCAACAAAAAGAATACCTGCACACATATATTTTTTGAAGCTCTATTCACAATAGCAAACACATGGAACCAACCATGCTGCCCATCGGAGCTGGAGTGGATATAAAAAATGTGGTACATATACACAATGGAATATTATGCAGCCCTAAAGAAGGACAAATAATGGACTTTGCAGCAACTTGGATGGATTTGGAGTTGATGATACTCAGTGATTTATCACAGAAACAAAGAACAGAGTTCCATATGTTCTCACTCATAAACAGATCTTGAACAATTATAATGCCATAAGAAAGCGATTGGCAGTAGTAGGAAACTGCCAGGGGAGGGGGGGCCTGGGATTGGTAGATGAGGGAAACTGGTAGGGGAGGGAGTGGCATACCTCAT
>NW_006975406.1:0-5250 GCF_000164805.1 Carlito syrichta | reverse complement strand
ATAAGAAAGCAATTGGCAGTAGTGGGAAACTGCCAGGGGAAGGGGGTGGGATTGGCAGTTGAGGAACACTGCCAGGGGAGAGGGGCACACCTCATCCACAAGGGTACCTACAGAATGAACATTTGTATACCTAACCTTGAAGTGTACGCCACATCTTAAAAAAAAAGAAAAGAAAAGAAAAGAAAACAGCCCCTAAATGTGGAGATGGGGAAACTCAGGAAGAAGAAAACACCCAGAAAACTCTGATGTGGCCTTTACATCAGGCCACCTTCTGGAGGACACCAATGGGAAACTGAATCCAAATATTTTTTCCCCATTTTTGAGAGACTGTGAGGCATGAAGAGCATAGAATTAAGGGTCTGAGCAGTCTGCATTCCAATCAGGGCACTGTCCTGGTCTGTGACACCTTGACCAGTCATGTGATCACCCAGAACCTCAATTTCCTTGCCTATGCAACGAGAATAATCCTAGTGACAACCTCCCAGGGCTATCATGAGATTGGCGAGATGACATTGTAGCAACACCTAGGACAGATCCTGGCCAGTAACTGTGCTTGGTAAATGGTAGTGGGACAGTGACACAGAGGCCACCCAGGTCCACAGAACAACATCTAAGGGCAGGCTGCCACAGGCGAGAGCTGGCTCTCACACCAGGAGGACACCTGGACCAGCCCCTCGGCCCTTGAGAAGGCTAGGAGTCTGAGAGCCCTCAGTGGAGCTGACTGGAAGCAGTCTCTTGGTGCCCAGACTGGCTCGGGCAGTAAGTCTTTAATTTTATCACCCCCTCCCCAAGCTTCTAGCCCCCAAGCAGGTGTCTCACCTCACCATGTACTCTCAAACAGGGGAGTCCACCATCATCTGCCTGGGCCCCTCTTCCCCCAGGTACCTACATGGTTCCCTCCTTCCTGGATCCCACTAATTAAAGCTGTAATGTTTAACACTCCCTATCTTGTGTCTCAGCTTCATTTTGCTTCATGAGACCTGTTACTTCTCACATATTCTCTGTTTTACTTATTAATGCTTATGGTCCATCTCCCTGTCCTCCCAGAATGATAGCTCTAGAAATACAAAGGTTTTTGTATGCTGTGCTTCCCAGAACCTTGAAAAATGCCTGTATTCAAGGAGTGCTTAGTAAATACTTTCTGTCTGGGTAAGCAGAAGTGAGGCACTGCTGCCTTGCAAGGGGGGCTATGACAGCCAGCAGTGGGAGCTCAAGGGGTCCTCAGGCCTGTGGGAGCTGGGGGACAGAGAGGTTGTCCTATCCTCTCTTCTCCCAGGACTTAGGGGTGAGTGAGGTGCTGTGTCCCCAAACCTGCCTGGGCTCCCTTTAGGAGTAGTGGGGAAGGAGTTCTGCTCAGGTGCAAAGCCACCAGCCAGAGAAGTCATATACGAAACTCAAATCACCTTCCCTGCGATTTACTTATTTCTGGCTCAGGGAACTGAAACACCTCATTTCACAGCATCTGGTTACCAGGGGACAGCCTAGGATGGGAAGCCACAGTGGTCTTAGCCCAGGTCCCACTTGATTCCTGACCCCTGACTCTGAGCCACATGGGAGTACTGCCCTGTGTGCCCCAAGCTGGTGACCATACAGCCTGCCCTCCATGAGGCTGAACATCTTCCCCCTGCCCCTGCCACAGTACAACACGATGAGCCACCCCACCACCACGAGTCACCCCTACTCAGTTCACACTCTTGTCTGTGCATATACCTCCTACACAAGCCCAGGTGTGCGCCAAGCCATGCAATGCACAGATGCATGTGTATGTGCACACATTCAGGTCTACACACATATACCTACACATTGTGGAGACACAGAGGCCATCCAGGTCCTCAGAGCAACAACTAAGGGCAGGCTGCCAGAGGCAAGAGCTGGCCCTCACACCGGGAGGACACCTGGACCAGCCCCTTGGCCCTTGAGAATGCTAGGAGTCTGAGAGCCCCCAGTGGAGCTGACTGGAAGCAGTCTCTGGGAGCCCAGACTGTCCCAGGCAGGGACTGCACAGGAGTGGGCAGTCTCCTGTTTGCAGACATGGAAGCTCTGTGGTGGGGCTGAGGGGGCAGAGTCAGTTCATAGGTGAACTCAGAGAAAGCAAAGCTAAAGCCCAGGCCACTAGGTTACTGTGATCAGAGATCCTAGTGTCTTCAGACCCTGGGTGTCTGGGGCTGGACTGGGGAGTTGACATTGGAGCTGTGATTAAGTTTGACATTGGATCTGGGGCTAGTGCCTGACTGAGGCCTTGGGCATGTTCTGGGGTGCTGCATAAGCCACCAAGGGCCTTCTGCTCCAGCAGAGCTGCAAAGTGAAGGACAAAGGCTTGGTTGCAATTGGCCCAGCTCTATGTTAACTGGCAGCTGATAAATGACTTTCTTTCTGGTTAATGAGGTAAAATAGGACTAAAGCAATGACAGCCTGAGCCTGGAATCTGCCCTGGAATCTCGACAGCAAAGGACTCAACCACTAACCAGCCCAACCCTTGCCTTCCATGGGAGACATGCTCCTCCCAGAAGCACGTGGGGAGTGAGGAGAGGTAGGCCCCTGGAGTGCCTACCTAGGAGTGTCAGTGACTGAGGTTCAGCCTAGTGTCCCTGCACCCTCCCCATTGATGCCTGTGAGTATGCCCTCCACCTCTGCCCCTCCCCAACTCCCATCGCTCCAAGACTCATTTCTCTCACCAGGAAGAGCCCTGAGGACTGGGAATCCACAGTCCTGGGGCAGGAGAGGGAACCAGGCAAAACCGGAGTCAGAAAAACCTGGATCCGAACCCCATTTCCACCAAGCGGTGAAAATCCCTTTAGAAAATAAATAAACACCTACTAACTGGCTATGTGACCTCAGGCAAACCACTTAGGCTTGCTGAGCCCCAGCTTCCCCGTCTCTATAATGTAAACAGTGCGCCTCATCTCTCAGACTCTCCATGCTCCAGGGGTAGAAGGACCACATTCGAATCAGGAGCCCCAGGTCCCACCACCCCTGGAGTGAGTGGAGACGGGAATCAGATAATGGCTGGGGTGTGGACCTGAAAGAAAGGTGATGGCAATCTGGGCTGGAGGGGAAGTTGACAGGGCTATGTGGGAGAGAGCCTGGGGATGCACAGCTCAGGGCACAAGCATCCAGAGAAGGAATGCTGGGGTGGGAGGAACCTATTCTGCAATAGGGTTGCTGTTCTCAGCACCCTCCCATAACCCCCTGCCTACTACCAACCCTGGGACTGGTTTTCTGACTGAGGGTGCATGCTCCAACCATACACAGGGCCAGCGAGAAGGGCCCCAAGTTAGTGATAGCTAGTGTCTGATAGGCATTGGTGAAGAAATACCCTAGCTTCCTGGCCCCTCGATAGAGATAACTCCAAGACATGTTTTCCACTGCCCCTAGCAGAATTTAGCTCCAAGTCTCTGCAGCAGCAGTGAACTTGCCTTGCACTCTGTATTGTATTGACTTCCTTCCCCATCTTCTCTCCTAGAAGGATTTCCTGGGTCACCTCCCCAATAAATGTGAAGGTTCATCTCAGGATTCTTCTAGAAAACCCACACTAAGATCTGGAACTTGATTCAGTAATAACCTGTCCATCACAGGAAGCATTCAGGGAGCAGCTGAACACCTTCTCCTGCAGGACCATAGAGAAAGGCTCAATCCAGCATCAGGTGAAGACCACCTTTGATTCTTATAAAGTCGTCACATTTTCTGAGCACCTAGTCAGAGTGTGCTTGATTTTCTCAGGAGGACCTTGCTCCTGCATTCACACCTAGGGCTCATGGCAGGGAGAGGGATAGAGATGCCAGGCCCTGGGGCTTCCCTGGGCAGGGCTAAGACAGAGTCCAGCCCTGAGAGGTACTAGGGGTGGTGATCACAGAGTACCTGCCCTCTTCGGTCTGCAAGGCCTGAATTGATGCCCTGAGTCCAGGTCTCCATTCCACCCCAGGTGAGCAGCTCCTCAGCTCTCATCAGAGTGGGTGAAAGGGGGACTCTGGGCCAGTCTTGTTCCTTACAAGTGTTTGACCAGTTCCATTTCTGGGAAGATCACTCAGCAGAGTGAGTTGTGAGAGAGCTTCAAAGCAGTCTCTGAATCAGGAAATAGTTGGGAACATGGCTACAGCGCTGGGTCTTCACCTCTGATTGCCGAAATATGACCAGCTCAGCAGAAGATGTCAGTCTCATCTCACCTCCATGCTGGAGGTGCTTTGCCTCCATTCCTGGCAGAGGTCCAGATCTGCCGTCCTGCTCCTGTCACTTAAGAAACCAAGGGTTTCTCCCTGGCCCTGCCACTGACCTTGAGTAAGTCTCTCTCCCTCTAAAACTCTTCTTGGGGATAATCCTGACTCTGCTGGGCTTGGAGGATTGACGAGAGAGGACAAGTGATAAAAATAAATTTCCTAGGAGTATACTGAGAAACGGCAGTAGGTCAATCCTGCTCTGGGAACTGTGGCCCCAGAGATCAACAGGGCATGTGCCCCAGGCCCATGGAGCTCCCCCTCAGCAGGGATCTCAGAACCAAAACAAACATGATCAATGTCCCATTGTTCTTACAGAGAACTGATTGAGGTGCTGTAGGAACACAGAAGGCTGGGCAAGGAAGGGGTCAGAAAAAAGTTGCCCAGGAAGCTGGCATCTCCCATTCATGTAGCAAATGTTTTTGTTGTACCTAATGCACAGTCATAGTTAAGGGGGCAGAGAAACAAGCAAACCCTGCCCTCATGAATCTTATAGCCCAGTGGAAGGAAATAAGTGAACAAATGTGGTGATACATGCTATGGAGAAAAATAAAATGGAAGGACGAAACTAGGAGTGCTGGGGAAATGGTCATCTGCAACTTTAAAGAAGGTTGGGGAAGGCCTTTCTGAGAAGGTGACATTGTAGGTAACTGGGGGGTGATACAGGACAGAACACAGAGGTCAGAGGGGACAGCAAGTTCAAAGGTCTTGAGACAGGTACACGCTTGGCTTGGTCAAGGAGAACAAGAAGGCCAGCGTGGCTAAGGCTAGGCACGAATACAGGGGAGCAACAGGAGATGAGGGCAGAAAGATCACAGGGTTGTGGCTCTATAAGGTCTTCACGGTGTGGTGAGAGCCATGGCTTTCCTTGTGAGTGCAGCTGGACACCAGTGAGGGTGTTTCAGCGTAGAAACAACATGCTCAGACTGGTGGGTCACAGAAAGGGAACAGGAAGAGGAAGAACAGAGGCAGGGAGACCTAGGATGAGGCTACAATAGCCCAGCAAGCCTCCAGAAGTGGGTGGTGGCAATGGCCAAGA
>NW_006975405.1:0-876 GCF_000164805.1 Carlito syrichta | reverse complement strand
ATCCATCCATCCATCCATCCATCCATCCATCCATCCATCCATCCAGTCATCCAGTCATCCATCCATTTAATGATATTTTCTTTGTGGCAGAATATTTCATCAAAGCTTTAAAATGTTTTATATAGTTTTAAGAAAATAAGTTCTTTGATTATAATACTTGAAAATTTCAAGAGTGACATCGATTCTTCCTAGTTTAGAGTTTTACTCAATGTTAGATATTTTCCATTCTATTTCAGTGTGTCAATATCGTTTCACATTTCAACTACTATTTGCTTTTAGTTTGTAATCTTTTAAAATTTTAACCAGTATTTGCTTTTAGTTTGTACTCCTGTGTCCTGGATTTACTCAATTTATTCATGGACCCCATAATTTAAAAACCTTTTATTTTCACTTTGTTAATTCTTAAAGGTAAAACTTTTTAAAATTACAAATAGTTACCATTTGTATTATAAAGAAAAAGCTTATGTGAAGAAATTGATTAAGGGCAGAAAGAGTTTCATATTTTGTTTTTGGATACTGAAACTAAATCTATCATGTTCCCCTGAAAAAACAGTAAGTATGCAATTTTTTAGCAACACAATTCAAAAATAAGTTTTAAAATAATATAAACTAGTAACATTGATCTCTAATGTGTCAACCATGGTAACAATAAGAACTGAAGTAATAGCAATAATCTATCTAACCGTGTGCTTAGATTTTCCTACATTGTAAATAGCAGTCCATGGGGGAGAAACAGATAAATTATGTGA
This sequence comes from Carlito syrichta, assembly GCF_000164805.1. Classification (NCBI taxonomy): domain Eukaryota; kingdom Metazoa; phylum Chordata; class Mammalia; order Primates; family Tarsiidae; genus Carlito; species Carlito syrichta. The sequence goes on along the minus strand of NW_006975405.1, from coordinate 127 downwards.
AGAAATGATGAACTCCTGTAATATGCTTTTTTGACATTTGAAAATTTTCCAAAATAATAAAACCACGACTAAGAAAAACATTAACTTTTATGCTGCTTAAAGTTAGTTAATGTTTGAGAGCAAAACT
>NW_006975404.1:0-814 GCF_000164805.1 Carlito syrichta | reverse complement strand
GAATTTATTTATGAGTTCCTATTCTGCTCAATTGGTCTGTGTCTGTTTTTACCAATATCATGTTTCATTTGTTACTATAGCTTTGTAGTATATTTTGATGTCTCATAGTTCTAGAAGCCAGAAGGCCAAAATTAAGGTGTCAAGGCCATGTTTCTTTTCTGATCCATCTTTCCTTGCTTCTTAGAGTCTTGTGATTTCACAGTAATCTTTGATGCTCCTTGACTTGTAGATCTATTCCCCCATCACATGTGTTGTTATGTTGTTATTAATTATGTTATCCCTATGTGTCTTCACATTATCTTCCCTCTTTAGGTATCTGCATCCAAATTTCTTTCTTTCACAAGGACACCAGTCATATTACATTATAGTTCAACAGAATTACTTCATTTTAGATTAGTTAATCTGCAAAGACCCTGTTTCCAAATAAGGTCACACCAAAGTACAGGAAAATAGCATTTCATCATATCTTTTCTTGAAGGGAGAAACAATGTAGGCCATAACAAATGCAAAAAGTAAAATGTGAAGCTTTTAAAATATGTGGAAATGTATAATTATGACATAGGGATAAGAGAAAATTTCAATACCAAGACACACAAATGCACACACTTCACAGTTTTGTGTGTTTATTTGGGAATAATCCTTTCAAAAGAAATGGAGAGGAAGCAGAATTGGGCAGACAGAAATCTGGCAAAATCTAACTGCATAACAGAGCTCAGAAATACAAATGCTTTTTAAGTTGGGACTTGTAATGGGAAAAATGTCGAGTCTTGTGCCACCACCATACATTGATCTGAGACTACCCCAAGAGGAGCCT
>NW_006975403.1:0-6896 GCF_000164805.1 Carlito syrichta | reverse complement strand
TTTCGTGTAAATCATGTGGTAGATAGTACAAAATTTCTGCCAGTGACCAGTTGCATAATTTTTTGCATATCTTTGGACTTTAATTTACTGATATGTAAAATGAGAGCACCTGAATTGTACATTCTATGAACATTTGCATTTGGGGTTAACTTTGTGGGTCCTTTGCATTTGGGGTTAACTTTGTGGGTCCTCTTTTAAAAAAATTAGATGAACCCTTGCTGTGGGTCAGGTATGATGCCAGGTTTCTCAGGTATACCTTAGGGAAGACAGACTGTTCTTCTCATGGAATTGACTGCCTCAGGAGAGACGAATAAATAATTTGCATACATGTTAAGATAGATTGGGGGTAGGGATCCATAGGAGAATGTAACAGGGTTAGTTAACCTGATATACATTAAAAGAATAAAGAAAGCAGATCCATGTGTGGCACGAAGACCTACCCCTGTCAAGTAATTTCTGCTGTGCTTTCCCAGAACTCTGGGTCTTAAGAATATGATAACCAGCCGGGCTCGGTGACTCAGCCTATAATCCTGCGCCTTTGGGAGGCTGAGGTGAGTGGATTGCCTGTGCCCGCGGGTCGAGACCCGCCTGGGCAGCGAGACCTCATCTTTACAATAAATCAAAAAAATCAGCCGGGCGTGGTAGCACATGCCTGTAATTCCGGCTACTTGGAAGGCTGAGGTGGAAGGATTGCTGGAGCCCAGCAGGTCGAGGCTGCGGTGGCCGGGAGCGGCCACTGCCACTGCACTCCAGTCTGGGCGACTGAGTGAGACTCCAACTCCAAAAAAAAAAAAAAAAAAAAAGAATATGATAACCATAGCAGGAACTTTTTTTTTTTACTGTGGAACATTGTAAATATGTGCGATATTTTGATTCAAGTTTTAGATAAGATAGCTCTATCATTTCATCTGTTGCTTTGCTTTCACTGTCACTGCCAGCTTTTTGAAAATGTTGGTGTGATCTGGGTTGTTTGTTATTTGCTATACAGGAAAACCTTTCCATAATATTCAATTAAAAAAGTACTTACCCTAGCTTCTCAGGAGGTTGAGGTGGGAGGATCTCTTGGGGCCAAGAGTTCAAGACCTGCATGGCCACAGAGTGAGACCTTGTTTTTAAAAATAAAAAACAAAACAAATCACCCAGGCATAGTGATGCAAACCTGTAGTCCTAGCTACTTGGCATGCTGAAGCAGGAGGATCACTTGAGCCCAGGAGTTTGAGGCTGCAGTGAGCTAAGATTGCACCACTGCACTCTAGTCTGGGCAGCAGAGTGAGACTCTGTCCCTAAAACAATAAAATAAGAATTACTTTATTGCTATTAATTTATGTTTTTTTTAATATAGAAGTCAACTTTTGCTGGGCTTGGTGGCTCAGCCTGTAATCCCAGCACTTTGGGAGACTGAGGTGAGTGGATTGCCTGAGCCCGCGGGTTCAAGACCTGCCTGGGCAACTTGGCGAGACCTCATCTCCACAATAAATCAAAAATTAGCCGGATGTGGTAGCACGTGCCTGTAGTTCCAGCTACTTGGAAGACTGAGGTGGAAGGATCGCCAGAGCCCAGCAGGTCGAGGCTGCCGTGGCCAGAAGTACCACTGCACTCCAGTCTGGGTGACAGAGTGAGACTCCAACTCAAAAAAAAAAAGAGGACAACTTTTTTGATGTGAAAGAGATTGATAAATATGTAAGTTTTTATGGCAAAGGAAAATAGCCATTTCCATTTATTTGTAGAGTTATGGTTTATTGCTAGTTCAATGCCCATGTATAGTAGCTGGGATGACAAAGTTTAGAAAACTGTTTTATGTAGTTGTATTCCTTAGAGGATATGCTGTTTTAACAGAAGGGTCCTAAAAGATACACTGGCTCAAACATAATAAATATGTGTATCTTGCTTATAGAACTGTTCTTAGCAGGTAAACAGGCTACATGGTTATTCAGGAACCCAGGCTGATGGAGGATCTTGTATCTTCAGTACAAAACTTCAAAGATTGCCCTAGGTTGACCTGGTGTGGTAGCTCACGCTTGTAGTGCCAGTACTTCAGGAGATGGAGGTGAGAGGATTGCCTGAGCCCAGGAGTTAGGGACCAGTCTGGGCAACATGGCAAGACCTGGTCTCTGCAAGAAATAAAAACAGTAGCTGAGTGTGGTCATATGTCCCTGTAGTTCCAGGTAATTGGAAGGCTGAGGCAGAAGGATCTCTTGAACTCAGCAGGTCAAGGCACACGCCACTGCACTATATCCTGCGACAGAGCGAGACTTTGACTCGAAACAAAAAACAACAAAAAAAGTTTGCTGTGGGCTGACTCCATTCCAGTGAGGTGGAAGGGGCGGACAGAGGGTCTGGAATAGCAGGTAGTTTTCATGGACTGGGTCTGGAAGTGATGACCTTCACTGTCACTCATTGTCACTGTGTTACAGGGCCACACATCTAACTTGTAGTCTGGCTATAGGTGTAGGAAAAAGAGAATAAAGATTTTGGAGTGCAGCCACCTGTCTCTACCATAGAATTGTAAGGTGGCCCACTGTACATGGACGCTAAGTGAATGTCTGCTTAGTTCTAATATTTGACTAATACTGGCTTTATTCTTTGAGACTTGGCATATTGTGGCTGTGCCTAAAGTTTCTTGTCCTACTGAAAGGTGTCATATAATCTGTGTCATTACAGAAACACAGGGAATGACACTACCATTTAAATGCCTGTGAGCCCAGGCCCTGAACTAGATGCTTTGCATATGTGATTTCATTGTGTCTTCCTAGAATAAAGATATTTGTATTCTGATGTTCCAGATGGAAGATGAGTTTTGATGGCTTTCCTCAGTTTCCCTAATTGGTAGCGCTGATTCCTGAGTCCTTTCAGTTGATCAGTTGACAGTAATACATTTATGATTCATCTTATCTTTTGGGGCATTTTACAGTTTGACATTGAAGGATCACTTTCCCCCGTCATTGCACGCAAGAAAGCAAGGCCTTCTGAGACTGGCTCTGATGATGTAAGAATTGTTATTTTTTTTCTAATGTCATTAATTTATTGATACTCATACTAGTTTCCTGCTTCTGTAGTATTCTTGTCAATTAGTCTCTATTTCCAACACCTTTTGTTTTATTTATTTTAATGCTGAATAGCAGTTATTTTAAAGAACAGGATCTATCATGTTTTCTGTGGTCACTTATTCACTTTTGTTTTAATGATGACTAAAAATTACTGTGAATGTACGTATTCTTGTATATTAAAGTCTGAATTTCTAGATATTACCAACTGATCACCAAAAATGACAGCATTTACCTTTTTATGCACGGTTTCTCTAATTTAGGTTCTTAAATGTGTCAGTTCCCTGGATATATTCTTAAGTGGTCCTCAAAATTTTTAAAAATTGCCGAGCTTGGTGGCTCAGCCTATAATCCCACGCTTTGGGAGGCTGAGGTGAGTGGATTGCCTGAGCCCGCGGGTTCGAGACCCACCTGGGCATCTTGGCGAGACCTCATCTCTACAATAAATCAAGAAATTAGCCAGGCGTGGTAGCACATGCCTGTAGTTCCAGCTACTTGGAAGGCTGAGGTGGAAGGATTGCCGGAGCCCAGCAGGTCGAGGCTGCAGTGGCCAGGAGCATGCACTCCTGCACTCCAGTCTGGGTGACAGAGTGAGAGACTCCAACTGAAAAAAAAATTTTTTTTTAAATTGAGGTATAATTTACATAAATGAAATTCTGATATCTCAAGTTTGCAGTTCATTAGTTTTGACTTATGTACATTCATGTAACCCGCACTCAAGATAAAGCATTTCCATAAGTCCATAGAGTTACCTTGTGCTCCTTTTTTTGTTTCTTTTTTTGAGTTGGAGTCTCACTTTGTCACCCAGGCTGGAGTGCAGTGGCATGCTTACAGCCATTGCAGCCTCTACCTGCTGGGTTCAGGTGATCCTTCCACCTCAGTCTTCCAAGTAATGGGGACCACAGGCATGTGCCACCATGCCTAGCTAACTTTTTTATATATTACAGGAATGAGGTCTCGCCAAATTGCCCAGGTTGGTCTCGAACCCTTGGGCTCAGGCAATTCTCTCACCTCTGCCTCCCAAAGTGCACTGATTACAAGCGTGAGCCACTGCGCCCCGCTTCCTTGTGCTGTTTTAATCAGTTTTTCTCCTCTTCCTCAAGTAACCGGTGATCTGAACTCTATCACCATATGATAGTGGCCTGTTCAAGAACTTGGTATAGTATAGATGAAATAGTATGGTATGTAATCTTTGATATACAGTTTATCTCATTCAGCATAAAGTTTTTGAGATTTATTTGTATTTTAACAGATATCAATAGTTTGTACCTTTGTATTGCTGAGTAGTACGAATATACTGTAATTTGTTTATCTTTTCTGGATATTTAGGCCATTTTCCTTTTTGAGGCTTGAGAATAAAGCTGCTGATGCCATTCAGTGACAAGTCTTTGTGGACATACATTTTCATTGCTTTTGGATAAATACTTAGCAGTGACATTGTTGGGGGATTGCTGACTTCTAAACTGATTGTGTCATATTAAACTCTGACCAGTAATGCATGAGAGTTCCTCATGTCTACGTCTTTGCCAGTGTTTGCTATTGTCAGTCTTTCTTGTTTTAACCATTTGAGTGTGCATTAAATGGTTTCTTTTAATGGTTTAAATTTGTTTTTTCCTGAATTGTAAGAATGTTAAGCCCTCTTTTATGTGCTCATTAACTACGTATGTATCTCTGTGGAAGTTTTTGTTCAAGCCTTACCTATTTTTTAATTGGATTTTAAAAATTGAGTTATAAAAGTTCCTTATATTAGCCAGGCATGGTAGTGTGCATCTGTAGTCCCAGCTAATCCGGAGGCTGAGGTAGGAGGATCACTTGAGCCCAGAAATTCGAGGATGCAGTGAGCTGTGATCTTGCTACTGCCTTCCAGCGTGGGCAACAGAGCAAGACACTGTCTCTAAAAAAAAAAAAAAATTCTGGACATGAGGGTTTTTTTGTTTTGTTTTGTTTTGTTTTTTATCATACACATGTGTTGCAAATATTTTATTTTAGTGTGTAGCTTAACAGCATCTTTCCATGAACAGAATTTTAACTTTTGTTATCCAATTTATCAGCTTTTTCTTTTTCTTTTTCAGTTGGAGTCTCACTCTGTTGCTCAGGCTGGAGTGTGGTGGTACGCTCATGGCCACCATAGCCTTGACTTGTGTTCAGGTGATCTTTCTGTCTCGGTCTTCCAAGTAACTGGAACTACAGGTGTGCACTACTATACCCATCTAATTTTTTGATTTATTGAAGAGACGAGGTCCTGCCAGTTTGCCCAGGTTGTTCTCAAACGCGTGGGCTCAGGCAATCTTCCTGCCTCCACCTCCCAAAGTACTGGGATTACAAATATGAGCCACTGCGCCCGGTCTGGTAATTAGTTTCTGTATCTGGTCTAAGAGTTTTTAAGTTAGTACTCTGATTTTCTTGGTACAGAAAAATTTTTTTTAAAAAGCTAGAGTAACACACTATATTAAACCTTATAAAAACACCAGTAAATTCTAAGTTCTGGAAGTAGCATAAACCACATTCTTTGAACACAATACAATAAATCACAAGTAATAACCAAAATAGACCTAATACTTGGAAAATGTAGTACAATCTGTTTTAATATAAGTTGCTGTTGATTATTACATTGTATTACCAGCCTTTTGTAAACATGGAAGCATGAATATACCAGCTAAGTACAGGTAGACCTTCCCTCTTACCAAAACACAAATCGGTGTAATGGCACTTCAACTTGCTCACCTACACTTACCAGCTATTGTTATTTACTTTTGCTTTATAAAACATAGCCTGAGATAGTCTTAAATTTTCTCTTTCAATACTACATAATATAATTCTTCCACAGTCGCTTCCCTAAAAGGGCATGAATGTATTTTAAAGGTGGCTTCTCTTAATGTTTATCACTGACATCTGGAAATTGTGACTTTTTTCTTATAATTTAAGTGAATTTGGTTACCTTTATTAATGATAACACTATAGGGAAGTATTATTTTAAAAAGCTAATATCCTTTTTACTTTTCTCAGGACTGGGAATGTTTACTGAATTCAAACTACCACCAGAATGTTGAGTCTCATCTTTTGAACAGGTGTTTATGTTTGAGTTTCACAGATGAAAGATGAGGACTTTCACAGAACCTCAGTCTGGATTCTTCTCCACTTCTCTTTGCTCACACACCTGTGATTTTGTTGTGGTTGTTGTTCTTTGCTTGTCTGTGAGGAGCTTAAGTTGAATACTCTGATAGAAGGCATTTGTTCACTTGTTGACCTTCTTGTTCAGTTGTCAAGGTAAATATTGTTTATGGATTAGAAATTGCCAGGAGGTCCTTAGACGACTCTCTTTTCCATAATATCATCTAGGAACCTTGTAAACAGGTTACTGAAATCTGCCTTCTCAGAAAACTACAGCATTTTCGGTAAACCACAGAATTGTTTGAAGATAATGATTATGTTAGGGCCTGTGGGCCTTGCTAGAATTTTTTGGTCTTTGTCCTAAAATCAGTGGAAGGTCATGAAAAAAGGGGATGACCTGCTCAGATCTTCATTTTGACATAATGACTGGGTATACTATGGTGGATGTTCTAGAATCACAACTATTTTCTAATAATATCTACATTCAAATAGTACTTTATTGTTAACAGAATCATAGCCTTACATCTTTTTTTTTGAGTTGGAGTCTCACTCTGTTACCCAGGTTGGGGTGCAGTTTCACCAAAGTCTCAACCTGTTGGGCTCGGGTGATCCTTCCACCTCAGCCTTCCAAGTAGCTGACACTACAGGGGGGTGCCACCACTCCAGGCTTTTTTAAAAAATATATTATAGAGACGAAGTCTCATATGGTCTCTTTTTGATGATGAGGAAACTTGCCCAAAT
>NW_006975402.1:0-542 GCF_000164805.1 Carlito syrichta | reverse complement strand
AAACGGCCAGCGTAGACTCCACCTATTGGGCTTTAGGTGATCCTCTTGCCTCGGCCCACCGAATTTCTGGAACCACAGGCCTGCAACACCACGACCGGCTAAATTTTGGATTTATTTTTGATGTCCGAGACATCTCATTCAGTGTCACAGGTTGATGTTGAACCCGCCAGCTTAAGCCATCCACACGCTTGGCCTCTGTAGGGCCGGGATGCAAGACTGTATTGCTGGTGGTAGTGGTTGGTATTTGTATTCTAAGTTGGAGTCCTACTCTGTCACCCAAGCCGAAGCGCAGAGGCCCACTCTTGGCCACCACAACCTCCACTAGCAGGGCTCTGGTGATCCTCCCCCTGCAGCCTCTTTAATGGCTAGAACGACAGGCATGCGCCAAAATGCTCAGATCATTTTATTGCCTTTTTGTAGATACGAGGTCTCGCCAAGCTGCCCAGGCTGGTCTGGAACCCTGGGGCTAAGTCCATCCTCTCGCCTTTGCCACCCAGAATGCCAGGATGACAGGCCTGAGCTTCTGCACCCAGCCTGCATAC
>NW_006975401.1:0-768 GCF_000164805.1 Carlito syrichta | reverse complement strand
TGAAAATGGAACTTCAGAGCTAGTTTTTACATTCCTGGAGTCCACCATGCTTTTTTATTTTATGAACAGACAAAAATGATCACCCCACATACCGTTTTGTATTATTCCGAGACTCCAATATATGTTTGTGTTTTTTCTTTAATGTCATTAGGAATAGCTAAAGATTGTTTTTATCCTCCTTCAAAGGCAACCTGGCAATCTCCAATTTGTGTGAAAGTATTTTACAGATATAGATAGATAGATAGATAGATAGATAGATAGATAGATAGATAGATAGATAGATAGATAGATAGATAGAAAGATCGGCAAATTGTGATGTTGGACTCTTGGTTATACTACAAACTGTTTGAATAGGTGATCCAGCTGCCACTTGTCCAGGACCAAAAAGGAAAAACCAAATTAGTTTATTTCACTCTTTTTTTTTCTTGCTATGACTTAAAGAAAAAATATCAGATTTACCAAACTCTTAGCTACAGTTGAGCTAAGCAGATAATGTGGAAGATTTAACAGGTTAGTATGAATGTGGGTTTGTAGGCAACTGTTCCACTGTCCAATGAATGTTTTTATTACCACTAGGCAACAACCTCTGGGACAGAAAGAGAGTAAATATGTTCTAACGAGCTTTTTTCTAAAAAGTATTTCCATTTGTGAACTACATGATATAATAATACACTGGCCCTTAATATACAAACCACGTTACAATAGGGAGTGTTTTCTCTCCTCATAGCTTCCATAGGGAGAATGACCTACTCTGTACTTTACGAAACT
>NW_006975400.1:0-739 GCF_000164805.1 Carlito syrichta | reverse complement strand
CACCAAATCAATCCTCCTTGCCTCAGTCTCCTTAGTACCTGAGACTACAGGTATGCATCACCACACCAGGCATGTGTGTGTGTGTGTGTGTGTGTGTGTGTGTGTGTGTGTGTGTGTGTGTGTGTGTGTGAGATGAGGTCTCGCTGTGGTGTCCAGGTTCGTTTCAAACTCCTGGGTTCAAGCTGTTCTCTCTCTTCAACCTCCCAAAGTGCTGGAATTCCTGGCATTAGCTGCCTTGTCCAGCCTGTTTAACAAAGTATCAAAAACATGGTGGATTGTTTTCAAGATTTCCTGATTCTGCTACCTTTCCTGACTTTTGTTCTTGTGTTTGTTGTTCTTCCTAACAGTTTCTCCTGGGCGATAAGCTGCATCCCAGAAAGGAACTCTGGCTTCTCAGGTTCAAGAGCGTAGAGGGGCTGGGCTGCTTCAGTCCTTCAGATTCTACTACTGGCCCCTATAATACTCACTTTGGGACTGGGCACACCCCTCACCATTTCAGCTGCTGTTCTCAAACTGGCTCACTTTACTTTCCAGTGAACACTGGCTGGCACATAAAGATGTCCTGTTGGCCACTCCCACTTGTGCTGATAGACATACCTGGCAGGTCTGGTGCCTGTTAGTTTACCCCACCCTCTATGTTGGTGTTCAGAGGAAGAACTTTGTCCTCTAGTTTGGGGGGTAAATGCTATGCAGGTTTTGGTTTTGTTTGAGCTATTCCCATGAAAGGATTTCAAGAGAT
>NW_006975399.1:0-777 GCF_000164805.1 Carlito syrichta | reverse complement strand
CAGATAGCCAACTGGAATTACTAGCTAGCCACTAAGTTAGTCAGCCGACTAGCCAGCTCACTTAACTCGCTGACATAACTAGCTAGCCAGCCAGCTAGTCAACTGACATAATTAGCTTGCTACCTACCGAGTCAGGTGGCTAGCCAGCTGACTTAACTAGCAAGCTACCTAGCTAGCCAGTTGCCTAGCCACTTTAATTAACTATCTTACTTAACCAGCTAGCCAGTTAGCTAGCCAGCTGATTCAACAAGCTGACATAACTAGATAGTCAGCTGGCTAGCCAGCTGACTTAACTTGCTGAAAATTCTAGCTAGTCAGGTGACTAGCCAGCTGAATTAACTAGATAGCTACCTACCAATCCTGCAGTCTTACCAGCTGACTTAACAACCTAGTTACCTAGCTAACAAGTGGCCTAGCAAGCTGAGCTATCTAGGTGACTTAACTAGCTAGCCAGCTGACTAGCCTGTTGACTTAATTAGCTAGATAGCCAGCTAGGCAGCTGGCTAGGCAGCTGACTTAACTAGCTGACTTAACTAGCTAGCCAACTGACTTAACTAGCTGATTTAACTATCTAGCTAACTAGATAGCCTGCTGAATTTACTAGCTGAAATAACTAGCTAGCTATCTAGCTAGATATTCTAGAAGGTCAACTTAACTAGCTGACCTAACAAGCTAGCTAGCTGACATAACTAGCTGACTTAACTAGATAGCTACCTAGCTATCCTGCTGACTAAACTAGCTGAAATAACTAGCTAACCTGCTGTCTAGCTTTCTGAA
>NW_006975398.1:0-2828 GCF_000164805.1 Carlito syrichta | reverse complement strand
GAGCAAGAGTGGTGGTTCGTGCTTGACGTTCTGGCCACTTGGGAGCCTGCAGTGGGAGAGTCACCAGAGACCAGCCGGTGGAAGCCACAGAAGCCACGAGCTGTCCTCTGTGCTCCAACCTGGGTGACAGAGCATGTCTCTGACTCAGAATAATAATACCAACCACCGCCACCAAAACCACAGTCCAGACTCAGGGGCTCAGCCTGGCATCCCAGCCTTTCATAGGCCCAGGTGAGTGGACGGCCTGAGACTGTGGGTTCAAACCAGCCTGGGTCATGGGGAGGGACTTCATCTCAGACATCAAGAATAAATCCAAAGATTAGCCAGGCGTGGTGGAGCAAGACTATTGTTACAGTCACTTGGGGGGGCAAGGCGGGAGGATCACCTGAGGCCGGTAGGTGGAGTCTGTGGTGGCCGTGAATATGCCCCTGTGCTCTGGCCTTGGTGACAGTGCAGGATTCCATCTCCAAATAATAAATAATCACCACTACCACGAACACCACCCTGACACACAGCATGAGGAATTACCCTCAGAGATGGGAGAGGAAAAGGCCCTTTCTGGCCTGTCATTCATGGCCACTGGTCACGTCCATCCTGCACCTCAGTAATAGCAACCCATAAGGTCATTCTTCCACCCTGTACACTCATGCCACTCAGCAAGACGTGTTTGAGCTCACAGAACTGATGGCACAAAGCAAGGGTGGGGAGAGGACCCCTTCCTCTCACGATCAACCCATCATCACCCACAAACTCGAGCCTTTCCCTGGGGAACCATGGATGCCAGTTATGACGCAAGTCTTTTTTGTCACCGGAATCTCTGTCAATGGGGCTGTGGTGTGGTGGCATGATCGTGACTCCTGGGGCCTTGACCTGTGGGGCTAAGGCAGTCCTCCCACCTCGGACCCCGAGCAGCCGGTAATCCAGGAGCCACCACACATGACTCGAGTTTAGGGACCTCTCACTGAGATGAGTTCTGGTCACGTCTCCTGGGCTGGTGTCTGACCTGGGGACTCAGGCAGCCTCTGGCCTCAGCATCCCAGGGTGCGAGTCTGACTGCCCTGAGCCACAGTGCCCATGCTGGACTTGCAAGTGTTTTTGGCAGGGGCAAAACAAAGGCATGCCCCAGGACACAGTCTACCACATCCCATGTAGCCGGGACCCTGGGCGTCACCATACATGATGCCAGTGTTTGTGTTCTGGGGAGTGACGCGGTCTTGCTACGTTACTCAGCCTGGTCTTGGACTCCCGGGCTCCAGCATTCCCCAACCTCAGCCTCCCAAAGCTACAGCCCAATTGTCTGCTGATCCACCATCTTTCTGAAACTCTAGGCCCAAGCCTGGGGCCTCCTTCCCAAATGATCTCTATTCATGATGATCCCAACCCCAAACACAAAGGGATGCTCTTATTCTTTTTTTTTCCTTTTTTCCTTTTTTGTCTTTTAGTCAGAGTCTCACTCCATTGCCCAGGGTGGAGGGTGGTGGCTGTCTCCCAGCCACTGCAGGCTTGGCCAGCTGGATGCTGGTGAGCCTTTCCTCATCCATCTGAGGAACTGGAATTACAGGCACGTGCCACCATGCCCAGCTCATTACTGATGAAAGATAGAGGTGAAGTCTCACTGAGGTGTCTGGGTGGGTCTTGGCCCAAGGCTTGGGCTGGCCACAGGACTTGAACACCCAAAGCGCTGGGATGACGAGGCTGAGCCACCGAGACTGGCCTCAGAACTTCATTGAAAATGAACCAGAAGGCCTGACACGATGGCCCACGCCTGGAATCCCTGTGCTCTGGGATGCTTAGGCAGGAGGATGGCTGGAGTCCAGGAGCCCAAGGCTAGTACAGGCCAGCCCAGGTCATGCAGGGAGACCCCACCTCCACACAAAACCAAACAGGGATTCTTGGGTTGAGAGCCCATCATCCCGGGCACACCCGGAGGCTGAGGCACAAAGAATTGCTGGAGCTCACAATTTCGAGGCTGACAGAGGACATTGGCTGTGTCCCTGGGCCTCTGTCTCCAAAAGCATCAGAATCATACACAGTTTCTCAACTGTGCATGGTGTGTTCACAGGGCGACTGGCTTTAGAGCTAGGAATAATGGGATTGGGAGAGCTGAAGTAACCCTGCCAGGAAGGCTCATGAACTCCTGCACCAAAGTGGCCAGCCATTGGTGGGGGTTGGGGCAGGATGGTGCTGAACCTGCTAAACCCTCATATGTGGGGGAGTGGGGGGAAGGACTGGGGAGGAAGGTTTGCAGGAGAATGGATTTCTTTCTTTCTTTTCTTTCCTTTCTTCTCTTCCTTTCATTCTTTTTTCCTTCATTCTTTCTTTGTTTCTCTTTCCTTTCTTTCTCTTTCTTTGTTTCTGTCTTTCTTTCATTTCTTTCTTTCTTTCATTCTTTCATTTCTTTCTTTCTTTCTTTCTTTTCTTTCTTTCTTTCTTTCTTTCTTTCTTTCTTTCTTTCTTTCTTTCTTTCTTTCTTTCTTTCTTTCTTTCTTTCTTTCCTCTCCTCACTAGGTTGCCCGGGCTGTTCTCACACCACCCAACATGGGCCATCACCTCAGTCTGGGCCTCCAAACTTCTGCGATCACATGTTTTTCATTTAGTCAACATCTTGGTCTTCCTGCCTTATCTTGAACTCTTTGCCGGAGGTAATCTTCCCTCTGAGGCCTGCCTTCATCAAAGGTTTCCTGGATTTTGCTTTGGTTCAAGCTTGTGGCTTGCTATAGTGTCCAGTCTGGTCTCAAGCACCCGGGCTCCGGCCATCTTCCCGTCTTGGCTTCCCAATTGCCAAGGAGACAAAAAGTGAGTCGTCCAGCCATCCCCACCCCCTGAAA
>NW_006975397.1:0-768 GCF_000164805.1 Carlito syrichta | reverse complement strand
TAGCTAACTATGTCAGCTAGCTAAGTCAGATAGCTCACTAGTTAGCAAACTATTTAATTAAGATACTTAATCTCTACCTAACTAATTAGCTAATTAGTTAAGTCAGCTGGTCATTAAGCTAGTTAAATAGTTACCTATTTAATTCAGGTAGTTAAGTCAGCTAGCTAGCTAGTTGTCAGCCAGTTAAGTCAGTTAGCTAAGTAGTTAAGTCAGCTAGCTAAGTCAGCTAGTTAATTGAGCTTCTAATTTAGTCAGCCGGTTAAGTCAGCTATCTAGCTATTTAGCTATATGGTTAAGTCAGCAGGTTGAGTCAGGTTGTTAGCTACTTAACTAACAGGTTAATTCAGCGGGTTGAGTCACCTAGCTAGCTAGTTAGCAAATGGGATTAGTCAGCTAATTGACTAGGTTAGCTAGCTAGCTAGCTAACGAGTTAAGTCAGCTGGATGGTCAGCTAGATAGCTAGATAGCTAACGAGTTAAGTCAGCTGGTTGAGTCAGCTAGCCAGCTCATTAGCTAACAAGGTAATTCAGATGTTTAAGTCACCTAGCTAGCACGTTAGATAACGATTAATCTAAATAGTTATCTACCTGGTAAAGTCAGCTAGCCAGCAAGGCAACTAACTAAGTCAGCTTGCTTTCTAGGTAACTAGCTAGTTAGCTAACTATTTAAGTCAGCTGGCTAACTAGGTAGCTAGCTAGTTATCTAGCTATTTAAGTCAGCTGGATAGCTAGGTAGCTACTAGTCAAGTCAGCTACTTAAGTCAGCTGA
>NW_006975396.1:0-666 GCF_000164805.1 Carlito syrichta | reverse complement strand
AAACCAGAAGCCATGACTCAGCGGTCCACACCTGGAATCCCAGCACTCTAGGAGGCAGAGGTGGGAGGATGGCTGGAGCCCAGGAGTCCAAAGCCAGCCTGGGTCATGCAGGGAAACCCCATCTCTGCACCCATCAAACAGGGGGTCTGAGTTCGAGATGCCCATCATCCCAGCCACTCCAGAGACTGAGGTGGGAGGATCACAGGTGCCCATGATTTCAAGGCTGGTGGAGAAAGACCATCGTGTTCCCGGGCCCCAGCCTTGTCCACAGAGCCAGACCCTGTGTCCAAAACCATCAGAATCAAACACAGATTCTCAACTGTGCATGATGAGTTCACAGGGCGACAGGTTTTAGAGACAGGAAAACTGGGATTTGGGGGATGGAATATGCCTAGGTGAAGAATGTGTCCCTTGCCTTTCTTGGCAGAAGGTCCTCGTTGCCAAGTCAGAGTGTCAGCCTGCCAGGGGCACATTTCTCCCCTCAGAGAGGAGAGCCGGCAGGAACCCAGCAGGAGAGCCTTGGGAAATCCTGCACCAACGTAGGAGCAGCCATTGCGGGGGTTGGGGCTGGAAGATTCTGAGCTTGGAAGGCACTCATACATGGGGGAGGGGCGAGGGGTGAAGATTGAGGGCAGAAGATTTGCAGGAGAATTAATTTCTTTCATT
>NW_006975395.1:0-788 GCF_000164805.1 Carlito syrichta | reverse complement strand
TTTAAGGACACGGCTTTGGCCCTGAGGGAAATGAGAAGGGATGGAAGGTTTGAGCAAAGAGTGACAGGATCTGACTTATGTTTTGTAAAGGCTCATTATGGCTGCCACGTTGACAAATTCAAAAGAACTAAAGCGGGAGCAGAAAAACCTATTAGAACTGCAGATCAAAATGTGAGCCAAGATTATCCCAGGACACCACTGCAGATTCAACTGGGTTAGCAAGATATTTTAAATTTGTGAAGAATTCATAGTAATACATAACAGCTGTCATGTGTAAGCTTGTAGTTCACAGTTTTATTATCATCAGTTCATGCTACATTCCTTTCTATGGTGGCATGTCTTTGTGAAGCGGATTTTGGCAATAGCTATACAGAAAGAAGCAAGTTCCTTATGGAAATCAACATGGAACAGGAAACGAGGCAGGCAGTGTGCACTTTGATTCCAAGGTTTGATCCATATACTGCCTAAGAGGCACATCTATGTCATCAGCAAGTACTGTCATTAAGAGTGAAGTTGAATTTTTGTTAGCTTGTATGTATTATTTTTCAAATGACTACTTAGTTGTTAGAACATTGCCTTACTTTCCAGTTGCTATTCTGTGAAATCACCACAATCTTGATGCTTAAAGCAAACAAAAATGTATTCTCACAGTCTGGAGCCCAGATCAGAATCAAGAGGGCAAAATAAAGCCGTTGAGAGGGCTATATCCCCTTTCGAGGCACTTGGGGCATTTTGGTCCTGCCTTTTTCAGCTTCTGGTGACTTTCAGCATTCTTTGGCTTGTGACTG
>NW_006975394.1:0-3679 GCF_000164805.1 Carlito syrichta | reverse complement strand
AGGCATATGGTGGGTCCATCCTGGAAGCTCATGGCAAGGCATGGAGTCATGTGACTGGGCCAGTGGGGAGGCACATGACAGGCATGCAGCAGGACCACCATGTATGTACATGGTGGTTCCATCCCAGAGTCACATATTGGATCTAACTCAGAGGCATGTGGTGAGGTCACCGTGAAGGCAAAGACCTGATCCATCACAGAGGCAAGCGACAGGTCCATCCTGAATGCACGTGGCCAGGTCCATTCTGAAAGATTCAACGTGGAAGCACATAATAGGGACACCATGGAAACACATGGTAAATCCTTACCAGGGAACATGCTGGGGCCAATAAGGAGGCTAGCAGCAGGGTCTCCATAGAGGTACAACACAGGATCACTGAGGAGGCGCATGGTGGGGACATAGTGGAGGCATATGAAAGGACCACCATGGAGCCTTGTGGTGGGGCCACCACAGAAGTATGTGATGGGGTCACTGTGAGGCTCGAAGCAGGGCCATTATCGAGGTATGCAGTGCATTCAACATTGAAGAAAGCAGAGGTTCCACCATGAAGATGTGGCAGTTCAAGCATGTGGTGGGGCCACCAAGGAGGCAGATAGTGGGACCACCATGAAGCATGTAGTGGATCCACTGGAAAACACATGGTGGGTGCATCCCATAGGCACACAGTGGGTCTGTTGTGGAGGCATGTGATGGGGTCATCTCTGATACATGAGGCCTGGTCCCACATGGGAGGTGCACGGCAGGGCCATTGCAGAGGTACACAGCAGGTCCATTCCAAAGTAATGTGAGAAGTCCACCCTGGAGGAAATTGCCATGGCCACTATGAAGACACATGGCAGAACCACCCCAAAGTTACATTATGAAGGGCCATAATGGAGGCAGTTGACCAAGAGGAATCCAATAGGTCCATCCCAAAGGCATATGGTGGGACCACTATGAAGGCACATGGCAGGGCTTCAGTGGAGGCACAGGATAGGGCCATTGCAGAGGTTCATGGTGTAGCCACGATGGAGGCACACAGAAGGTTTACTATAGAGGCACATGGTGGGTTTATCGCAGAGACTTATGGTTGGACAGTCCAGAGGCATGTGGCAGGACCACTAAGGAGACACGTTGTGGTGGCACTGTGAAGGCATGTGATAGGTCCATCCTGAAAGGCACATGACAGGTCCATTCAGAGGCACATGGTGTGACTACCATAGAAGCACAAGGTGGAGTCACCAAGGAGAAAGTGATGGGTTGATCCCAGAGACATGTGGCTGGGCCACTGAGAAGGCTCTCAGCAGAGCTACTGCAGAGGCATGCAGTGTGCCCATCCCGGAGGCACACAGTAGGCCCACCACAGAGGCAGAGGCAAGGCCACTGTGGTGGCACATGGTGGGTCCTCCTTGAAGGCATGCCGTAGTGCCACCATGAAGGCCTGCAATGGGACTGCAGTGAATGTGTGCAGCAGGGCCACCATGGAGGCATGCAATAAGGTCACTGTTAAGGCATGTAGTGATTCTGTTCTGGAGTCATGTGGCAGGTCCATCCCAAAGGCTTGTAGCTGCTTTATCCTGGAGGCACACAGTGTATCCATACCAGAGGCACATGAGAGGGCCACTGTGGAGGCTTGTGGCAGGTCCACCATGGAGGCATGCAGAAGGTAACTGTAAAGGCATGTGGTGGTTCCATCCAAGAGATACATGGCAGGTCAAATATAGAGGCACTTGGTGGGCCACCAAGGAGGCACACAGCAGGTCCATCAGAGAGGCACATGGTCGGTACCTCCTAGACATCTTGGAGGCACATAGTAGATCCACTACATAGGCCCATGGTAGTACCATTTTGGAGGCACACAGTGGGTCCACCAAGATGGCTAATAGGAGAGGAATATGGCAAGGATGTCAAGGACAACAAGGTGATACATGGTGGGGAGATATCAGAAACACACAGCAGCTCCACGATGGAGACCAGTGGTGGGGTCTGCTCTGAAGTCCCAAGGTGAGGCCCCCACGAAGTCATGTGGTGGGGTCATCGCAGAGGCACACAATGTGGTCACCATGGAGGGATACAAAGGAGACAACACAGAGGCACACTGGTCCACTGCAGAGGTACACTGTGGCTTGATAGCAGATTCATGCAGCAGGGCCCTGAGGAAGTATGTGATGGGGCCACAATGGAGACTCATGGTGGGTCCACTGAAAAGGCATGTGGTGGGTCTATCCCAAAGGCATGGAGTGGGCCTATCCTAAAGATACGTGGTGGGTATACCCTAAAAACACACTGCAGAAGAACGAGGCCTGGTTACCATAGAGGCAACTGGCAGGTCATCCATGAAGCATGCAGCGGAGAAATCACAAAGGCACACAGTGGATCCTTCCCAGAAGCATGTGGTGGGTCCAACCCTGAGGCACATGGCATGTCCATCACAAAGACATGTGGAGGGGCCACCATGAAGGCACACAATGGCTGCCACGAAGTCATGCAGTGGGTTCATCCTAAAGGTGCATGGTGAGTCATCCTGAATAGATTTGGGGCCATCACAGAGGCACAAGACATCACCAATGTGCAGGCTTACAGCAGAAACTCTGTGGAGGCATGCAGTGAGGCCACCACCAAGTCACACAGTAGGGTTATCATGGAGACACACAGCGGGTTCATTCATGCCATGGAGGCATGTGCTACTCTACAGTGCATACATTGCAGAGGAATGTGGCAGCTTCATTTCAAAGGCACATGGCAAGGCTTCTATGGAGGCATGTGGTGGGGCCATCACAGAGTCACAAGGCCAGTCCATCCCAGAGTCATGTGTTGAGGCCACCAAAAAGGCATTTGTCAGGGACACTGTGAAGGCATGTGGCAGGCCCATCACAAAGGCAAGTGCTGGGTTCATCCTGGAGGCCCACAGTGGGTCCGTTTCTGAGGCACGCAGCGTGTCCATCACAAAGGCAAATGGTGCGGACACCTCAGAGATTTGCAATTGGGTGACCACAAAGGCAGGCAGTGGGACAATCCTGAAGGCACTCAGAAAGTCTATCCCAGTGACCTGCATAGGCCCACCAAAGATGCATGAGACAAAGCCACAATGCAGGAAAATTATAGAGTTTCTGCAGAGGCAACTTACAGGACCTCTGTGGAGGCAAGTGACTGAGCCAACACAGAAGTACATGGCTTGACTATCGTGGAAGCATGTGGTGGGTCTATCTGAGAGGCAGGTGGACAATGTATCTCAGAAGCATGTGGTGGGGCCACTGTGAGGGCATGTGAAAGGACCACCATGAAGGCACACAGTGGAGCCACCAGGAAGGCACACTGCAGTACCACCATGGTGGCATATGGTGAGTTCACTCAAGAGGCAGCAGGTGAGGTCACTGAAGAGGCACATGGTAGAACCACAGTGAAGGCATGAGTCAAGACCACCTCAGCAGGACCACCGTGAAGACATACAGCAGGGCCACCCTTGAGGTATGCGATGGAGCGATTACAGGGGCAAGTGGCAGGTTCACAATGAAGATACGTGGGAAATAAACCACAGTGGCACATGATAGTTCTACCACAGAGGCATAAGTTTGGTTCATCCTAGCGGCACACAACAGGCTTTCCATGGAATCAAATTGCAGGTCCATCCCAAAGGAAGGCAGCAGCGTCACTAAGGAGGCAAATATCAGGGCCACTGCAAAGATGCATGGCGAGGCTA
>NW_006975393.1:0-658 GCF_000164805.1 Carlito syrichta | reverse complement strand
AACAGTGTTTGCCTCTGTGACCCATGCTGGGGCCCAGGGACACGACCGTCCTTAACTGCCAACCTCAAAATTGTGGACTCCGGCAATTCTTCTGCCTCAGGGTCCGGAGTGACCTGAACGATGAGCACCTTGATCCCAAACACCCTGTTTGGATGGGTGCTAGATGGGGTTTCCCTGTGTGTTACAGGTTGGCCTTGGGCTCCTGGGCTCCAGTCATCCTCCTGTCTTGGGCTCCCAGAGTGCTGGGATTCCAGGCATGGGACACCATGCCAGGCCTTCAGGTTCATTTTCTACAAAGGAACGAGGTGGGGCTTGGGGGCTCAGCCTCATCATCCCAGCACTTTTGGTGGCCGAAGGAGGATGATGACTGGAACCTGAAAGCTGAGACCCAAAGTGCAACTCGTCAAGACCTCGTCTCTTCCTCCATCCCAAATGAGCCAGGGCTGGTGGCATATGCTTATCGTTCCGGCATCCCAGAAGGCCAGGTCAGACTCACTGGAGACCTGTGAGTCGAGGCTGCAGTGGCCAGGAGTGAGCCCCCTCCCTCAAGTCTGGGCGATGGAGTGAGATTCCAACTCAAAAAAAGGAACAAAGGGAAAAAAAGAAGAGCATCCATTTATATATGGAGTTGGGATCATTGTGAACAGACAGAGATCAT
>NW_006975392.1:0-4424 GCF_000164805.1 Carlito syrichta | reverse complement strand
CAAGAAGTGCTTCAGCACATGAGGAAAAAAGGTTCCTTCACAGGAGGAAGAGCACTAATCATGGAAAAGAGACCCTGCACTTGAGAAACAATCAAGCACTGATGTAGAACCCCTGTACTGTATGTAGGTCCCTTAAACTGAAATACCATGTAAGTGAAGAAATGTTCCTGCACATGACAGAGATTCCATCCACCTGAGAGAGTCTCCCCTGCATCACAGGGAGAACTCTGTACTATATATATAGTTCATGCACCTGAAGGAGACACCAATTACGAAGAGAGAACATGTGCACGTGAGGAAGAGTCATTCAACTCATGAAGAACTCTTCACCTGATGAAGAACCCTACAACTGAAGAAGAGTCCTGCACCTGAGAAAGAGTCCAGATCCTAATGAAGAGCCCATGAACCTGAGGGAGAGTCCTGAAGATGAGAGCTGAGAATCTGAGGGAAAGATCAGCATGAGGAGGCGATCAGCACTGACGAGGAGCCCACAGCACCAGAAAGAGAGCCTTTGTACCTGAGAAGTATCTGAGAAATTCCTGCACCTGAAGGAAAGTCCCTACACGTAAGGGAGAGACAAAACTCCAGAGAAGAAGATACTGCTCCTGAGAGTCCCGAGAAAGAGCTCAGCACCAGAGGCACGTTATGTCATCTGAGGAAGAACCCTTAAACCAGAGGGAGAGCCCAGTCACTGAAGAAGATTCCCAGCAGCTTACGGAATGCCCCTGCAAACAGGGAGAACCCTGTACTTGAGAGACTAGCACCTAATGAAGATCCCTTGCCCACTTACCCCTGGAGACATTTTTGGATAGGTGTGAACACCTTGCTTCCTTCAATTCTTGGGAATGAAATTCCACCATGTCTTCCGCTTTTGTCAGAGCACTGTACATAAATCACTGATACTGAAGGCTTGCTCAGTAGTCAAGGTCCCGCCCATTATGATGTCAAAGTTCTAAGGCTGATGTCATAAATGGCAATCTGCCATGCTTGTTTTCCTGACTTTGCTTACATCTTTTAATTGAAAAATTAGCCGTTTAGGCAAAGGAGTGATACAGGGAAAAAACCAATAAGTTAACATCATTCTTCTCAGACATGGAAATTACAAAAGTGAATTCATATGAAATTTAAAACAATCATGAAGAGCCTAAAGAATCCTAATCAAAAGATACAAAGCAGGAACTGTCACTTTCTGCATTTGAAACTTTAGTATAAGTTTACAATAATAACAACAGAGTGGTATTGGTACTGGAAAAGGTCCATCGGCTAATGGGTCGGGTCAGAGAGTGAAATCCTCAAATTCCCACCCAACTCATCTTTGAAAGAACCTCCAGGACCCACTGGGAATGAACATCATATTCACTACATGTTGCTGGGAAAAGTCTGACTAGATGAACAAGATACAAACAGGACCCCTAACTATCACCATTCACATTAACTCTAAATGGATCAAACAGCTAAACGTAAAACACCAAATTATACTCATCATAGAGGCACAGGAGACACCTTTATGAAAACTGGAACCGGGAGCTACTCTCTTCAGATCCCTCAATACCCATAACTAAAAAAGAATGTTAGGCAAGTGGGATCGTAACAAACGATTTAACTTCGGCAAAATACAAGAAACCATCAAAATAGTATGCAGACAGCCCCAGAATGGGAAAAACTATTCTCCAGCTAGTATCTGACAAAGTCATAACATCTATGACTACAAGAAAATCAAACACTCAGAAAAAAGACAAACAATCCCGTTAAAAAGTGGGAAAAATACATGATTGCACACTTCTCATACAAGAGATGTGGGAAGCCAGGAGACACATGAAAATGTACTCAGCCTCACCCATCATCAAAGAAATGCAAAGGAAAACCACATTGAACTACCACTTAATCGCTGTAAAAATGGCCTTCATTAATAACACAAACAATAACAGATGCTGGAAAAGATTTGGGGGAAAAACTGCTTCTGTACTGCATGTGGACCGAAAAGTACAGCAACATCTTTGGAAATCAGTGTCACGGTTTCTAAAGGAAAAAGAAATTGACCTACCATGTGACCCAGTAATTCCCCTGTAGGGAATAAACGTGGAGGAACTCAGATATTTTACAAAAAGATATCTGCACAAGCATGTTTATTGCAGCTCTCATCACATTTGAAAAAAACATGATGCCAACCATGTTGCACTTCAAAGCTAGAATGGATAAAATAAATGTGGAACATACACAACATGGAATATTATGCATCCATGAAAAGTGGCAGGTATAAGGATTTTGCAGAAAGCTTGATGGAAATGAACTAGGTCATTCTCAGTAAATTATCACGGATAAATGAATAGAGTACCATATGTTCTCCCTCATGAGCTGAAATTGATCAATTAGAGTGCTAGAAGAAAGTGATTGGCAGTAGTAGAAAACTGTTTTGGGGTAGGAGTGGGATTGGCTGTGGAGTTATATTGTTAAGGGAGGGAGGGGTATACCTCACCATCCAGGGACCCTGCATAATGAATGTTTGAATATCTAACTCTGAATTGTACCCCAGATTGTGCAAAAATTAAAATAAAATAAATACATAAATGAAACCTGTAAAACGTGCAACGGACTTTATTTGTTTTCTTCTATTTTTTTTTAACTTTTTATATCTAAAGATAGGTACAATCCAGGGTTGGGTACACAAATGTTGATTTTGAAGACATTGATTTCTAAGAAGGGCGCACTACTCCCAATATAACTTCCTTTCCTATTAATACATGAGAATCCATTGTACATTTGGTTTCAACTTTGACACTACTACATTTCTCAAATAAATGCTGAATGTTTTATTCTGCATACATTGAAACATGTTGAGGTTCCAGACGTGTATCATCCTAAGTCAACTAAACATTGAGGATCAGAGTACCTATGTGGTTATTCAGAAGACAGAATGCATAATAAATCTTAACAATTTTAGAAGAAAAACTGTATAATAATTTAACATATCTTTGTCCTTTCTTAAAACTCTTGTACATATTGTTGGGACACGGTGTATTTTCTGCTAGTGAATTTTAATTTAAACGTACAGATATGCAATCCCTACTCCAACGTTTCCCCTACCTATCTGAAGGAAATATAAAATCACATTTCCCCTTGATTTTAAACCAATTTCTATTTTTCAAAGTGTATTTCCACTGAATTCCCGAGGATTTTCTCTACCGAAGACATAATGGTGTACTCTGCAACAATGTCTCAGATTAATCTGATACTTTTTATCCACAAGCCTTGAAAATCATGCACACACACAAAAAGAGACGATTGGGAGCCCTATGTTTATAAACCAAAATAACATGGAAATTTATAAAGAAGTATTTGGGCTCCTCATTCATATAAAAATTTAGATAATTGAAAATTCTAGAAAACTGACTTTGATGTTAGTGAAGCAATGTTCAAATCCTGAGAGACAAATGGCTCAAAGGTTGGAAAATAATATGAAAAATATCCAGAAGTGTCTAAACCAAAGAAAGTGATGAAATATTATTAGCTTGTGCTATGACCAAACTCCAACAAGTCTCTGTGACCATAGTAATAAAAGACTATATCTTGGGGAACCCCTCAGGGACCTCCCACTGTGGGAGCTCTTCTGTTCTCTCAATAACTTCTGCTTGAAAACAAAAAGTCTGCATTGCCCTTTGGATTCTTGAATGGCCACTTACACCTAGAGACGTTATTGGATAGGTGTGAACACCTTGCTTCCTTCAATTCTTGGGAATGAAAATCCACCATGTCTTCCGCTTTTGTCAGAGCACTGTACATAAATCCTTGATACTGAAGGCTTCCTCAGTAGTCAAGGTCACGCCCATTAGATGTCAAAGTTCTGAGGCTGATGTCATGAATGGCAATCTGACATGCTTATTTTCCTGACTTTGTTTACATGTTTTAATTGAAAAATTAGCCGTTTAGGCAAACGAGTGATACAGGGAAAAAACCAATGAGTTAACATCATTCTTCTCAGACCTGGAAATTGCAATACTGAATTCATGTGAAATTTAAAACAATCACGAGGAGCCTAAAGAATCCTTATCAAAAAATACAAAGCAGGAATTATCACTTTCCGCATTTGAATCTTTAGTATAAGTTTACAATAATCAAAAGAGCCTGGTATTGGTACTGGAAAAGGTCCATCGGCTAATGGGTCAGGTCAGAGAGTGAAATCCTCAACTTCTCACCCAACTCATCTTGGAATGAACCTCCAGGACCCACTGGGGAATGAAGAACATATTCAGTACATGTTGCTGGGAAAAGTCTGACTACGTGAACAAGATTCAAACAGGATGCCTAACTATCACCATACATATTAACTCTAAATGGACCAAAGACTTAAACGTAAAACACCAAATTATAATCATCATAGACACCCAGGAGACACATTTATGAAAACTGGAACCGGGAGCTACTCT
>NW_006975391.1:0-685 GCF_000164805.1 Carlito syrichta | reverse complement strand
TTTCATTGTTGTTTGGCATGACCCACTAGCAGGGACTTTGATGATCAAAACATTAAGTGCTGAAATATGACTGGCATGGCTGACTCTAGGGATCCATTGTTCCCGTTTCTCACAGACTGAGGTTTTGGCTTGAAACTTAACACAGTTCAAACTCAGGTCACATTTGGGAGCCTTATACATGATACAAGCTTCTTTATAAGATTTTAAAGTATATTTGTAGAATTAGTATGTACATTTAGAGAGCTATTTCCAGCTTTAAATGGTATAGATGATTATCTAGACTTACCAGAAATGGCCCAGCATGATCTTAGGACTGGGCCACATTCCTAAGAGCCCAGCATCCAGTTTGTGCTGGGCTGCATTCTTTTAAACCAGTTCTTTAGTTACAATTAGTGTACGTTTTTTCTACTTATAATAGAAACTGAATTTATTTTATTCATAGAAAGTATTATAGCAAAGGTTACTCTACGTCAGGGAATTATGTTAGTTCAAGCATGATCAAACATGATACATTGAGGTTCTATAGAATAAAGCCAACCTTAGAAATTTCATGGGTCCCACTTTCTACTTATTGTGTATTTGGTTGTAGTACAATTACAGTTTGTATTTGGGTTTATTTTAGAAGCTTTATTGCTGATGATCAGCCTTATATATTAACATTAGGAATTAGTAACTTTTTTAGAAA
>NW_006975390.1:0-776 GCF_000164805.1 Carlito syrichta | reverse complement strand
GGGATGGAAGAGAGTGCCAGCTTGGATCCAGGTCTTCAAAGTATTCATTCCCAGGTAAGGGACAAACCCCAAAACTGTCCCTGGTCCATGTATCCCTGCACCCAAAGGCCTCCATGCTCCTAAGGTACCTCTGAGACCTGATTACTAAGAATTCCTCTAAAGAACAAAGTTCTATAATGTTCCCTCTAGGTTGCTTCCCAAAAAGACCGAGAAATACAATATTTGGCAGAATGTAATGGCCAGAATTGCAGCCAACCCAACACAATCACATCTTTTGGTGTTGCTTTCATATTTCTGTGGGCAGCCAGAAGCTCCCGTGTCCTTTTGTAAGTGTCCCTGCATGAAGCCAACACAAATCCAGCTCCTACCAAGTCAAACTCTTTTCCTATTGGTCAAGCACTTCAGGTTTTCTTCCAAAGCATCTTCTGGCCTTCAATGTCTCAATGACTAAGGGAGAAAGAATTGCTATCACTTACTATATACATTGATTGATGTAGTCCAGATGCTTTCAGGTCAACCCCTACTGAGATAAATAGGAAATTTTGCTTTTAGGAGTGAGAATAGGAAAAGCACAAACTCTGTCACCTAACAACAGCATTTGGGAAGTATTTTTTGTCATTTGGGAAGCAATCTAATGCAGCTATTCTGAGACTCAGTCTCAGAGTAACCTAGCAATATTTAGCAAAATTTAGTGTGTACAAATTCTGTACTCCATACATTTATTTTTGTGCATATACCACAGAAAAATGGTTGCACAGATTCCATAATGACACACA
>NW_006975389.1:0-774 GCF_000164805.1 Carlito syrichta | reverse complement strand
GGTCATCAGTAGACCACTACCTGACTAGCCTCATGGCTGAGGATTCGGGGTGTCATCTCTGGATCTCCTAGGCAGGAGATGGAGACTCCTAGGTTAGAATCTCAAGTGAGGAGGGTCCAAGGCAGGACACCACTGAGCCTGCAGGATAGTAGGGAATCTTGAAGACTGGCACCCATGAAGCATGCCAGTGACATCGTGTCGTGACCTTCAACTGAGTGTGGTCATGACACATGTCATCAGTTGCCACCTTGAGTGTGGGCGGACTCCTGCAAATTCTGGTCTTCTCCCCTGCAGGAGGTTTCAGATTGGGGTGCACTGACCTGGTCCAACTGGATCCAGCTCGGTCTAATGCAAGCATGTCCAACCCATGGCTGGCAGGTCATAAGTGGCGCGGTACAGCTAGTCATGCATCCCCACAACATCTTTTAACGTCAGGTGTTTTTTTTTTTTTTTTTGAGTTGGAGTCTCACTCTGTCGCCCAGACTGGAGTGCAGTGGATGCTCCCGGCCACCGCAGCCTCGGCCTGATGGGCTCCGGCGATCCTTCCGCCTCAGCCTTCCGAGTAGCCGGAATTACAGGCATGCGCCACCACGCCCAGCTGATTTTTTGATTTATTGTAGAGAAGAGGTCTCGCTGCCCAGTGTTTTTTAACATTTATTTTCTCTGTGACCCGGTGCGTCATTCCACTTTTGAAGTTCACCATCATGGCTTATTCCTGACATCGCTTTCTGATGGCACATCCCTTGGTGAGCCGCTGTTTTCAGTTACAAAGTG
>NW_006975388.1:0-772 GCF_000164805.1 Carlito syrichta | reverse complement strand
TTCTGTTTCCATATGATTACCTGTGTTGTTTTTCTAGGTCTGAGAAGAATGTTGCTGGTAATTTGACGGGTATTGCATTAAATCTGTAGATTGCCTTAGGTAAGATGAACATCTTCACAATGTTGATTCTTCCAATCCATGAGCATGGGATATTTTTCCACTTGTTTGTGTCATCTTTGATTTCTTTGAGCAGTTCTTTGTAGTTTTTTTTTTTTTTGAGTTGGAGTCTCACTCTGTTGCCCAGACTGGAGTGCAGTGGCCACTCCCGGCCACCGCAGCCTTGACCTGTGGGGCTCCGGCGATCCTTCCGCCTTGGTCTTCCAAGTAGTCGCAATTGCAGGCATGCGCTACCACACCCGGCTGATTTTTTTATTTATTGTAGAGATGAGGTCTCACTGCCCAGGTGGGTCTTGAACCTATGGGCTCAGGCAATCTGCTCACCTCAGCCTCCCAAAGGCACAGGATTACAGGCTGAGTCACCAAGCCCAGCTGTAGTTTTCATTGTAAAGGTCTTTCACGTCTCTGGTTAGGAAGATGCCAAGGTATTTCATTTTTTTTGTGGCTATTGTGAATGGAATTGTGGTTTTTTGGGGGTTTCTGTTTGTTTATTATTGGTGTAAAGAAATGCAATTGTCTTCTGCACATTTATTTTATATCCTGAAACTTTGTGAAAGGCCTTTATCAGTGTAAGGAGGTTTTTGACAGATTCTCTTGGGTTTTCAAGGTACACAATCATGTCATCTGCAAAGAGACATAACTTGACTTCCTCTTG
>NW_006975387.1:0-538 GCF_000164805.1 Carlito syrichta | reverse complement strand
CACCCTGCTCCTTTGGGATGGAGGGTAGAGACGAATTCTTTTTGAGGTGCATAGGTGGCTCATGGCATGCAGGCTTGGGCTGGCTGCTGGCCTCGGTCTCCCAAAGCACAGGGATGATGAGGCTGAGCACCTGTGACAGGCCTTGATCCATTGTTGAAAATGAACCAGAAGGCCTGGTGTGGCAGCCCACACCTGAAATCCCAGTGCTCTGGGAGGTTGAGGCGGGAGGATGGCTGGAGCCCAGGAGCCCAAAGCCAGCCCTAGCCACACAGGGGGACCCCATCTCTGCACCCATCTAAACAGGGGTTATGGGATGGAAGTGTCCATCATGCTAACCATTCTGGAAGCTGAGGTGGGAGGCCATGATTTCAAGGCTGGCAGTGAATAACAGTCGTGTCCCCAGGCCCCAGTCAGGTTCACAGAGCCAGACCCTGTCTTCATAAACATCAGAATCATACACAGATTCACAACTACACATGATATGTTCCAAGGGCGACTGATTTTAGAGCCAGGAAATTGCGAATGGGGAAAAGAAATT
>NW_006975386.1:0-415 GCF_000164805.1 Carlito syrichta | reverse complement strand
GTTCCCCTGAGCCCAGCCAGTAGTTGTGATGGTAGTGGTGGTTGGTATTATTATTCTGAGTTGGAGTCTGCTGTGTCACCCAGGCCGGAGTGTAGGGCCTGCTCTCAGCCACCATGACCTCCACTGTCTGGGCTCTTGTCATCCTCCCACCATGACCTCCTGAGTGGCAGGAATGACAGTCATGCTCCATCACGCTCAGTTCATTGTCTTGGGTTCTTGTAGAGATGAGGTCTCGCCAAGGTGCCCAGACCGTTCTTGAAACCGGCGTCTCAGGTCATCCTCTCACCTTGGCCTCCCAGAGTGCTGGAATGACAGGCATGAGCCACCGCACCCCACCTCCACACCCCTCTCGATGTCCCACATGGGGGCTCACTCCCTTCCAACGACCCAGAACCACAAAGAGGGCAGCCAGAGG
>NW_006975385.1:0-812 GCF_000164805.1 Carlito syrichta | reverse complement strand
CAGCTTGGTGCTGGGTGCTGGTCATGACGATGTACCAGGGAGGGAGCTGGGATCCGGGATTCAGGATTCCCCAGCTGGCCGGGGTTACGTGTAGTGGAGCAGCCACAGTTGGGCTGCAATATCTGGCGTGCATGGGACCATAAGTCCCTGGGCCTCATACCAGTGAGGCTGATAGTGGTCAGGGGGATGCAGGAAGAAAAGTAAGAGTCATTTTGGGAATTCACGTTCAGAGAGTCTCATGGATCCACCTATGCCATTGCCATCTTCAGGAGTCTCCCCACTTGTGTCTTTATGTTTTATCCCAAGGGAGGAACTGAACTGTAGTCTAGAGTTCAGAGAAGTGGAGCTGAGAATCACAGTCTTTCATTCATCTATAAACGATAGTTCAGTTTTTCAAGCAAATGCATGGATAAGCCAATTGAGATGATTAATTTTGTTTTTTTCCCTTTAGTATGCACCGCCAAATCAAAATTAGGATCCCATGCTGCAATTTCCTAGGAAAAGGCCAACTCAGAATAAACCAAAGGACCATCAACTAATATGAGGTTCTAAGCTCCAGAGGTTTTACCAGTGCCAAGCAAGAAGAAGCTCAAAGTTGACGGGCTTTCAAAGGTCCCATGTTGGTACTATAGTTCTTAATTTACATGTCTCTTTGGGGGGCCCTGCATCTTCTCTGAAGCTCTAGTTTGGGGCAATTTATTTCTAATGAAAAATCCAAACCTTATAAAATATTTGATGAGCCAAATATGATGACTCAGGCCCATGACACAGTCTTAAAAAGGTCCTGAGAACACGTGCCCAAGTTGACTAAT
>NW_006975384.1:0-2916 GCF_000164805.1 Carlito syrichta | reverse complement strand
AAGTTACATCCAAATACAGCAATATGATATTTTTTTCCGGGAATCTGCCCTTAATTGTCCCGAGGAACTTAAGGGATTTGTACTACCAGATACCCGATTACAACTCTCAAGAGGACCAGAATGTTGCTGAAGTCCTGAAATGACTGATTCATAATGCCCACAAGCCAAATATCTCTGAAACATGAGACCAGCTCGAAGCCTTGATTCTTGTTTATACCTCAGCAAGACGCCCTGAAATTTTTCGGATTGTGGACTAGTTTATCACAGATTCCTTATTCTTCTTGTCCTGTATATGAGGACCCCCTTTCCCCAGAATCCTGTTTGGAAACCCTGATTCTTGTTTTGCCAGTAGCAGCATGTCATGTAGATATTTTGACGGAGGAACCGTGTAAAAGAGGTTTCTTAGTTCTCTTTAGCTAGAGATCATATAGATTCTGCATATGAGGACTGCGATTACCTATATTCCAGCTTCTAAACCCTGATTCTTGTTTAGCCCACAGCAGACGGCCTGTTGATTTTAAGGACTGAGGACTGCTATAACACCGATTCTTTTTCACCCTTGGCAAGGGGCCATGTATTTTCCTGTATATTTGAACTCTCATTAGATACATCCTGCATCCAAACTCTGATAATTTTTAAAACTCTCCAAGATGCTCTGTACATTATTGGGATTGAGGACTCGTGTAACCCAGATTCCTTATTCTTCTTAGTCCAAAGTCATGTAGTTGCCTGTAAATAAGGACTCCATTTTCCAGATTCATACTTAAAAACACCATGATTCGTGTTTAGCCGATAGCAAGATGACCTTAAGCTTTTTTGGGATTGAGGGCCCGAGTAATGCAGATTCCTTATTCTTACTTAGCAATAGGCAGTGAAGTTTCCGTGGTGTGAGGACTCCCATTACCCGGATTCCTACTTCAAAAATCTGATTCGTGGTTACGACTTAGGAAGACGGCCTGTAGTTTTGGGGATTGAGGACTCATATAAGGAAGATTCCTTATACTTTTTTAGCAATAAGACATGAAGTTTCCTGTATATGACGACCTCCATTACCCAGTTTCCTGCTTCACTCTGCAGGATGCCGGTTCCTGGTGACCGAGAATTCCCGTTTTTTGGATATCAAGAGAAAGACGTCCATAATGTGCTTTGGGACCTGGAATCTAAGATTCCTGGTTCCCCTTCACAAGACCTGCTCAAAATGTGTAATATTCCAAACCCAAAACCCCAATTCCTACCTTCCTACCCAAAATAATTTTCTGTACTTTGAGGTCACCTGAATCGAGGAATTTTGTACCAATATACCTTTGGATTCTGGGCAATATGATTATGGTCGTAGATGGTGACAGGTAACAACAGGATTTCTAGGGCAAAATCCTTGATTACAACTAACAAGAGGAGCCGAAAGATCCCGAGGATCTGTAATGACAGATTTAGCGTATCCACGGAGCAAGTAGCTCTGAAAATGTAGGGACCCAGAAGACCAGATTGCTGATTAAACTTTATCAAGAGGCCCTGTAGATTCCGGAAAATGATAACTCCTAGAGCCGGATTTTCTTTTAATTCTCAGTAAGATGGCCTGATTTTTGCTGTCGATTTGGATTCCAAATTCTGTATATCAAAAGAGAGATGCCCAGAATTGTCCTATGTTCGTGGATTTCATGATTCCTGGTTACCATTAAAAGAACGTAGTAAACATTTGGCAAGTGCAAACCCCTAGTCCCTTCTCAAAATAAAAAGAGACACGAATGAGGAATGATTACAGGGTTCACCTGAAGACCTGAGTTACATCCAATATGTCAAGAAGATGCATTTTGTCCTGGAATCTGCATTTAGTTGTTCTGAGGAACCTAACGGACTGGGAGTGCCCAATACCATTTACAACTTTTAAGAGGACCAGAATGTTGCTGGAGTCCTGAAATGAACGATTCATAATATCCGAATGCTAAATTGCTCTGAAACATATGGGGAACTCGAAGATCTGTTTCTTGTTTGTCCCAGAGCAGACAAACTGGGAATTTTTTGGATTGAGGGCGCGTACAACAATGATTCTTTTTCGTACTTAGTTGGAGGCCACGTAGTGTCCTGTATGTGAGGACTCTCTTTCCCTTGTTTCCTGTTTTGAAACACTGATTCTTGTTAACCTTAGTAAGAAGTCATGTAGATTTTTTGATAGAGGAACCGTGGAAAACAGATTTCTTCTCTTTTATTAGCAAGATGCCATGTAGTTTCCTGTATATGAGGATTGCTATTACCCACATTCATGCCTCGAGTCCCTTATTCTTCTTTAGCTGTCCACAAGATGCCATGTAGATTTTCAGGACTGAGGACTCTTGTAACCCAGATTCCTTATTTTTAGCCACAGCCGTGCAGTTACATGTATATGAGTACTCCTGTTCACAGACACATGCGTCGAAAGCTTGATTCTTGTTTAGATCTTAGGAAGACGCCGTATAATTTTTTGGAGATTGAGAAAGCATGTCACCCACATCCCTTATTCTTTCTTAGGAAAAGTCAGTGTATTTTCTGTATATAAGCATTTCATCTCCTTTGTTTATGCTTCAAAAACCCAAATTCGTGTGTAGCCCTTAGTAAGAAACCCGGAAGTTTTATTGGGATGGAGGACACGTGTAAACCAGATTCCGTATTCTCTGTAAGCAATAGACAGTGCAGTTTCCTGTATATGAGGACTCCCACTATCCAGATTCCTAATCCCAAAACCTGAATGATTTTTATCTCTTAGCAAGACGGACTGTAGGTTTTTGGGATGGAGGCCTTGTGTAACCAAGATTACTTATTCTTCTGTAGCAACAGGTCGTGTAGTGTTCTATACATGAGGACTCCCATTACTGAAATTCCTGCTTCATTCTAAGCAAGACACCAAGATTATTCCTGGTGACCTAGAATTCCAGTTGCTTG
>NW_006975383.1:0-705 GCF_000164805.1 Carlito syrichta | reverse complement strand
GGTCTGGTTGCAGGGTTGCTGGACCAGCTTGATTGCTCTGTGCTCGACAAACACCATAAATTGGGGCCATCTCTTCCTTGAGCTCACATGTGACTTGCCATGGGGCACACGTGTGAAGGGTGGAGGCAGGCTTTCTGCAATGTGTGCCCGAAGGCACAGGACAGATGTGTCCAGTGGCCACCTTTGAAACCTCCCACAAATGACAAGCGGGAAAGTGCCTTTTCCTCTCCCATCCCTGAGGGTGAGTCCTCATGCTGTGCAGCAGGAGTGGTGGTGGTGTTGGTGATGGTGATTATTATTCTTTGGAGTCAGAATCCCATGCTGTTGCCAAGGCCGGAGCACAAGGGAATGACATTGACCACTGCGTACTCCAACTGCCATGCTCAGGCGATCCTCACATCTCGGTCCCCATAGTGTCTGTAACCGCAGGCCTTCACCACCACTCCCAGCTAATATTTGCATTCAATTTTGATGGCTGAGACAAAGTCTCACCCAGTGTTCCAGCCTGGTCTTGAAACCACAGGCTCAGGCTGTCCACTTGCCTTGGCCTCCAAAGGGCCAGGATGCCAGGCTGAGCCCTGGATCCCGGTCTGTGGTTGAGGTGGTGGTGGTTCATATTATTATTCTTATTCAGAATCCTGCTCTGTGGCCCAGGCCGGAGCACTGGGACCCACTCTTGGCCACTGCAGCCTCCACTGCAGTGGG
>NW_006975382.1:0-733 GCF_000164805.1 Carlito syrichta | reverse complement strand
GTTCTGTGAGCTCACATATGTTCTTGTCATGTGGCACGAGTGTGGAGTGTGGAGGCAGGCCATCTGGGGCGCATGGCAAAAAGCATGGAGTGGATGTGCCAGGTGGCCACCTTTGAAACCTCCCCTGAATGACAGGCCCAAAAGTGTCTTTTCCTTTCCCATCCCTGAGGGTGGCTGCTCACACTGGGTGGCAAGGTTGTTGTTGTTGTTGGTGGTGGTGGTGGTGATTATTATTATTTGGAATCAGAATCCCACTCTATCCTCCAGGCTGGATTGCAGAGGCATGCAAACGGCCAGCATAGACTCCACCTATTGGGCTTAGGTGATCCTCTTGCCTTGGCCCACCGAATTTCTGGAACCACAGGCCTGCAACACCACGACCGGCTAAATTTTGGATTTATTTTTGATGTCCGAGACATCTCATTCAGTGTCACGGGTTGATGTTGAACCCGCCGGCTTAGGCCATCCACACGCTTGGCCTCTGTAGGGCCAGGATGCAAGACTGTATTGCTGGTGGTAGTGGTTGGTATTTGTATTCTAAGTCAGAGTCCTGCTCTGTCACCCAAGCCGAAGCGCAGAGGCCCACTCTTGGCCACCACAACCTCCACAAGCAGGGCTCTGGTGATCCTCCCCCTGCAGCCTCCTTAGTGGCTGGAATGACAGGCATGCGCCAAAATGCTCAGATCCTTTTTCTTCCTTTTTGTAGATACGAGGTCTCGCCAAGCTGCCCAGG
>NW_006975381.1:0-472 GCF_000164805.1 Carlito syrichta | reverse complement strand
GTGGGTGGAGGCAGCAAGATGCTCCATGCCATATGCTTTCATTTGAGAGGTCCTGGCAGGATGGGAGATAGAACAGGAGTGAAGTCAAGTCAGGTCATTTGTTCTCCTGCTGCCTTCCTGGTGGACACAGGTTCTGGGTTTGAACTCTGATTCTGGCACACACTTCCTGTGTGAGATTAGGTAGGTTGCTGAACCTCTCTGTGCTTTGAATTCTTGACAACATGTGGAAGACACCACTTTTCCTGAGGACCCTCACCATTTATTTTTGAGTTTCCTGATCTCCTTGCCTCTCACTTGTCCTTTGGGGCTCAAAGCTGACCATGTGGCTTGGGGCTACAAGCTATGCTAGAGACACACACTCAGGGTTCTTCCTCTCCTGATCTCTGAGAAGTCGTGCCCTGTGCAACCCTACTCCCAAGTGCTCCTCTTGCTGTCATTGGAAGGAAAAGGAGACGTGAGATCCCTCTCCCTC
>NW_006975380.1:0-744 GCF_000164805.1 Carlito syrichta | reverse complement strand
AAGAGGTAACCATGAATCAGGTTTTGAAGTAGGAATCTGGGTAATGGGAGTCTTATATAAAGGAAACTTTACTGTCTATTGTTAAGTAGGAATAAGGAATCCGCGTTACTCAGGTAGTCAATTCCAAAAAAGCTCAAGTCATCTTGCTATGGGTAAACACGAATTATGGCATTTTCGAGCCTGAATCTGGATAATGGAGTCCTTATTTACAGGCACCTACATGACCTTTGCTAAGAAAGAATAAGGAATCTGGGTTACACGAGTCCCCAATCCCAAAAATCTACAAAGCATCTTGGAAAGTTCTAAAAAGAATCAGAGTTTCGAAGCAGGTTGTATCTAATGAGAATCCTAATATACAGCAAAATACAGAGCCACTTGCCAAGGAAGAAGAATAATCGGGGTTATAGCAGTCTTCAGTCCTTAAAATCAAAAGGCCATCTGCTGTGGGCTAAACAAGAGTCAGGATTTAGAAGCCGGAACATAGGTAATTGCAGTCCTCATATGCAGAATCTACATGATCTCTATCTAAGGAGAACTACGAAACCTCTTTTTTTTTTTTTTTTTAGTATGTTCTGACCTAATTTTTTTTTTTAATTAATCAGTATTTTTATTATAGTTTTGTGGGGTACAGTTAAGGGTTAGGTGTACAATTACGTTTCATTCAGACACCCTGTTGATAAGAGGTGTTTTCCTAGCCACAGACAGATATTTGCTACTGTTAATCCCATCTCCCTCCCCCCCATG
>NW_006975379.1:0-1833 GCF_000164805.1 Carlito syrichta | reverse complement strand
TCAGAGTCCCACCTGCTTGGGGGCTGAGGCAGGAGAACCACCTGAGCCCCACAGTTCTGGTCCCTGGGAGCCATGATCTTGCCCCTGTACCCCAGCCCCATAGATGGAGACTCCTGCTGTTAAAAAAAAAAATGCCTCCTAAGTGCGTCCTGAAGGGCCTTCACAAATCCCGATAGAAAGGACCACATGGGCAAGGGATGATGGAGTGATTGGGATAGGAAGGGCTCTCCCCCGCCCGAAGCTGTAAGACAGGGAGACTGGAACTTGAGCGGCTGCAGTGTTGTTGGACTGCTTTGATCGCTCTGTGCCTGACAGCCACCCTAGCTCTGGGCCATCTGTTCCTTGAGGTCACACACATGTTTTCTGTGGTGCACAAGTGTGGAGGGTGGAGGCAGGTCTTCTGGGGCATGTGACAAAAGGCATGGGGCAGATGTGCCTGGTGGCCACCTTCGATACTTCCCAAGAACCACTTCCCAAGAACCACTTTCCTCTCCCATTCCTGAGGGTGATTCTTTGCATGGAGTGGCAGGGGTGGTGGTGGTGGTGGTGCTGGTCCTTAATATTATTTGGATTCGGAATTCCTCTCTGTCACCCAGGCCAGAGCACAGGAGCACACTTTCAGCCACCAGGGACTCCACCTGACAGGTGCAGGCAATCCTCCTGCCTCGGCCCCCTGAGTGGCTGTAACCACTGGCATGGGCCACCATGCCAGGCTAATCTTTGGATTTATTTTTCATGTTCTAGACGATGTCTCACCCCATGTCCTGAGCTGGTGTTGAACGCGCAGGCTCAGGCTGTCCACTCACCTGGGATTCTGAATGACTGGGATGCCAGTCTGAGCCACTGAGCCTGACCTGTGGTTGTTGTGGTGGTTGTGGTTTTTATTATTATTCTGAGTCAGAGTCCTGCTCTGTCACCCAGACTGGAGTGCAGGAGCTTGCTCTCCACCACCACAGCTTCCACTGACTGGGATCTGGCAATCCTCATGATGTGGCCTCCCAAGTGGCCATAACGATAGTCGTGTGTCACCATGCTTGGTTCATGTTTTTGGCTTTTTGTAGATATGAGGTCTCACTAAGATTCTCGGGCTGGTCTCCAAACAGGGGTCTCAGGCCATCCTCTCGCCTCGGCCTTCCAGAGCACTGTGATGACTGGCATGAGCCCAACCATCCAGCCTCCACACCCCTCTCGGGGCCCCACTGTGAGGCCTGCTCCCTTTTGTCAACCCAGGACTCCAGAGAGGGCAGCTGGAGTTACCCACTGAACCCTCACCCTGGGAAGCATATGGCACAGGGGCATGTCTTTGCTGGGTCGCCCATTGCTCCACCCGCCTTGTTCTCCAGGGTGGAACCACATGCTCCTTCCAGGGGCCGGCACAGGGAAAGGGAGGGCATTACTCTCAAATTGTTGGAGGTTCTGGGATGGCGGGTCAACTCACGTCTGTATCCTCAGCATTTGTGGTATCTGAGATGAAAAGATGGCTGGAGCACGGGAGCTCGAGACCAGGCTGGACACCATAGCAACCCGCCCACCTCAATCCCAAGCAAAACACAGAAAACATTGGGTTTGGGAGGGCCTCGGCAGGAGGATCTACTCTGGGTCAGAGTTCAAGACCAGGCCTGAAGACCAGTATGTCAAACAAATGGAAAGCCTGTGATCACAGGAGTTTAGGAAAACCAGGCCAAGAGGATGGCCAGAGTTGGGCTGTTTGAGAGCAGCCTAGGCAAACTAGTGAGGAAAGAAAAGAAAGAAAGAAAGAAAGAAAGAAAGAAAGAAAGAAAGAAAGAAAGAAAGAAAGAAAGAAAGAAAGAAAGAAAAGAAAAGAAAGATAGA
>NW_006975378.1:0-965 GCF_000164805.1 Carlito syrichta | reverse complement strand
ATAGCAGTCCTCATATACAGGAAACTACATGGCACTTGCTAAGAAAAAGAAGAAATCTTTTTTACACTAATCCTCTATCAAAAATGGTACATGGCGTCTACTAATTGGTAAACAAGATTCAGGGTCTCAAAACAGGAATCTATGGAAAGAGAGTCCTCCTATACAGGACACTACATGGCCTCTAAATAAGGAAGAATAAAGAATCTTTGTTGTATGAGGCCTCAATACAAAAAATTCCCAGGGTGTCTGCTAGGGGACAAAAAAGACACAGGACTTCGAACTCCCCAAATGTTTCACAGCAATTTTGCATGCAGATATTACGAATCAGACATTTCAGGACTCCAGCAACATTCTGGTCCTCTTGAAAGTTGTAAACTAGTATCAGGCACTCCGAGTCCATTGGGTTCCTCAGAACAACTAAGGCCAGTGTCCAGGATGAAAAGAATCTTTTTGCCATATTTGAATGTAACACTGGTCTTAAGGTGAATCTTGTCATCCTTCAGCTTCCGTTTCTCTTTTTATTTTGGAGGGGACATGGGATTTGCAGTTGCCAAATGTTTAGTACGTATTTTTAAAGGTAACCAGGAATCATGGATTCCATGTCCCTAAGAAACTTCTGGGCATCTATCTTTTTGTATACAGAGTTTGGAATACACATCGAGAGGGAATATCAGGGCATCTTGCTGAGAACGAAAAGGAAATCCGGTCTAGAGTTCACATTAACCGGAATCTACAAGACATCAGGATAAGGTTGAATCAGCAATCTGGGCATCTGGGTCCCTATATTTTTCAGAGCTACTTTCTCCGTGGATGCGTTAAATCTGTCATTACAGATCCACAGGAAATTTCTGTTCTTTTTCCTAGTTGTAAACAAAGATTTGTCCCTACAAATCCTTTTGTGTCCTAGGAATATTTACGACCATAATTATGTTCCCCACAATCAAAAGGCATATTAGTACAAAATC
>NW_006975377.1:0-705 GCF_000164805.1 Carlito syrichta | reverse complement strand
CACGTAACTGGCCCTTCTCTAAGATGTGTGCCTCAGTGATGATTTCTCCTTTTGATGGGTGACAGTGAGTTACTCTCCTCTGTGATGGATGAACCAATGACTGTCTCTCCGCTGTTATCTTGGTCCAAATAACTGACTCTCTTCTCTGATGGGTGCCCTAGTGAGTAGCTTTCTTCTATTATGGTTTCCTCAGTGATTGGTTCTAATCTATAATATGTACTCCAGAGATGATCACTCTTATGTGGTGGGTGCTCCAGTGATCAGTTCTCCTCTGTGATGTGTGTCCCAGTAACTGGTTCTTCTTTTTGATGGGTGCCCCAATGAATGACTTTTTTCTGAGAGTTGTGTCCCAGTGACTGGCCTCCCTCCATATTATGTGCCCCAGTGACTGGCATTCGTTTGTTATGGGTGCCAAGATGACTAGCCCTCCTCTGAATGGGTGTCCCAGTGACTGATTCTCTTCTGTGGTTGGTGCACCAGTGACTTTCCTTCATCCATAATTGAAGCCCTAGTGACTAGCCCTAGTAACTAGCCCTCATTTGTGTTTGATTCCTCCAAGAATCCTGATTCTTTTCTTTGATGAGTGTCCCAGTGACTGCCTTTCTTTACTGATGGTTCCCCTGTGAATTGACCTCTTCCATAATGGGTGACCAGTGACAGACTCTCCTCTATGAGGTGCCCCCAGTGACTGACACTCTTCCACAA
>NW_006975376.1:0-809 GCF_000164805.1 Carlito syrichta | reverse complement strand
GGCCCTGAGGGAAATGAGAAGGGATGGAAGGTTTGAGCAAAGATTGACAGGATCTGACTTATGTTTTGTAAAGGCTCATTATGGCTGCCACGTTGACAAATTCAAAAGAACTAAAGCGGGAGCAGAAAAACCTATTAGAACTGCAGATCAAAATGTGAGTCAAGATTATCCCAGGACACCACTGCAGATTCAACTGGGTTAGCAAGATATTTTAAATTTGTGAAGAATTCATAGTAATACATAACAGCTATCATGTGTAAGCTTGTAGTTCACAGTTTTATTATCATCAGTTCATGCTACATTCCTTTCTATGGTGGCATGTCTTTGTGAAGCGGATTTTGGCAATAGCTATACAGAAAGAAGCAAGTTCCTTATGGAAATCAACATGGAACAGGAAATTAGGTAGGCAGCGTGCACTTTGATTCCAAGGTTTGATCCATATAATGCCTAAGAGGCACATCTGTGTCATCAGCAAGTATTGTCATTAAGAGTGAAGCTGAATTTTTGTTAGCTTGTATGTATTATTTTTCAAATGACTACTTAGTTGTTAGAACATTGCCTTACTTTCCAGTTGCTATTCTGTGAAATCACCACAATCTTGATGCTTAAAGCAAACAAAAATGTATTCTCACAGTCTGGAGCCCAGATCAGAATCAAGAGGGCAAAATAAAGCCGTTGAGAGGGCTATATCCCCTTTCGAGGCACTTGGGGCATTTTGGTCCTGCCTTTTTCAGCTTCTGGTGACTTTCAGCATTCTTTGGCTTGTGACTGCATCCCTTAAATCTTTGCCTCGGTTGTCACTTTGTCTT
>NW_006975375.1:0-728 GCF_000164805.1 Carlito syrichta | reverse complement strand
AGGGTGGATCTGCTCACTCCTCCCAGGGGCTGACTCGGAGAAAGTAAGGTCATGACTCTTAAACATTTGGGGGGGGCGGGAATGGCTGCATGACTCACAACTGTCTCCTTGGTACTCAGGGAGGCCGAGATGGGCAGCTGACTGCAGCCCAGGTGCTCGAGACCAGCCTGGACACCATTGCAAGCCCCCACCTCGACCCCAAGCATAACCCAGGCCTTAGCATGAGAATCGCCTCTGGTCCAGATTTCAAGACCAGGCAGGAAGAGCAGGATGTCAACCAAATGGAAAACCTGTGATCACAACACTTTGGGGGACCCAGGCCAAGAGGATGCCCCATGTTGGGTGGTTTGAGAGCAGCCTTGTCAACCTAGTGAGGAAAGAAAGGAAAAATAGATAGGAAAGAAAGAAAGAAGGAAGGAAAGAAGGAAGAAAGGAAGGAAGGAAGAAAAGAATCAAAGAAAGAAAGAAAGAAATCCAAGCCAGGTTCGGTGGCTCAGCCTGTATTCCTGTGCCTAGGGAGGCTGAGGTGAGTGAATTGCCTGAGCCCGTGGGTTCAATACCCACCTGGGCAACTTGGCCAGACTTCAACTATACAATAAATCAAAAAATTAGCTGGGTATGGTAGTATGCACCTGTAGTTCCAGCTACTTGGAAGACTGAGGCGGAAGGATCGCTGGAACCCAGCAGGTTGAGGCTGCGGTGGCCAGGAGTGGCCACTGCACTCCAGC
>NW_006975374.1:0-787 GCF_000164805.1 Carlito syrichta | reverse complement strand
GCAACAATGGTTAAAAACTATGGGTGGCACTCTCCTACCACTGGGAGCGTGGGTTGAATGTGTATCAATGCTCTCTTTATCTCTCTCAGGGGACTATAGACGCAAATTTTAAACATCATATATAGTATCATAATAGGCTTATTAGTTTTAGTTTTTTAAGTTGCTTGCTAATTAGAGAGCTTTGGGGATGTTGTTTTCAATTTACTAATTGTGAAGTGTTATATAGATATTTTTAGCATGACTAAAAAGGTTGTTGTGATGATTACAAGTGTTTTAATTTTAGGTTTGGCCATTTATGCAAGAAAACAGATGGATGGACCTATAGTTTTCAGTATACACAAACTTTTTGCATTTTGGAGTAGGTGATTAACATAGAAAGGTTGAAATAGTAGAAAATGCTTTGTAATTGTATTTAGAAACAATAAAAGTTTAGTAAAACATAAGTTAGGTATTATGTTGTTAAAAGTTTAGATGGTTAAGGTTAATAGTTTGAGAAAACACGTTGTGAAAAATTACATGCTTTAAATATTCTATTAGTGGATACATTGTAGCAAATTTGAGGGAAGACAGTATTTCATTGTGTTTAACAATGATCAAAACAAAATAAATATGTCTGGTTTTGAAGTCCAAACTCTATGTATCAAAAAGCATAAAACGAACTTGAAAAGAAAAATAAATCATTATCTTTGCTTCATAACAGCCAAGAGAGTGTCCAAGCTTTCTCCTACATCGATGCCGTTCCTGTTCAGGAAACCCTGACCTGTTGGACCTGGACTCTGGCAAGTGG
>NW_006975373.1:0-728 GCF_000164805.1 Carlito syrichta | reverse complement strand
TTAACATGTAACTTGACATTCTCTATCATAACACCAGTAATATATTACTGCCTTTATAGCTTAATTATATTCATCTACTCTCCTGGACTGGGACGTCATTGAAGACAGAAGATGTAGCTATTCATTCAAACAATATTCATCTACTGATACCTATAAGGCCAAGTACTGAGTTAGTTACTAAAGAAAATTGTTAACTAAGTCTTGTTCCCCTACATGCATATAATTATTCTATAAGGATTTGAATAACAAATTAAATAAACTTCATCTTTCTGTCTTATACTACCTATGTACATATTTGTATCTATTATTGTATCTTATTATATATACACTTTCTTATTGATAAAGATTTCCAGCAGAAATATTTACCTTTGTGGTCCAAACTAATCTAACTTTACCTTTGTGGTCCAAACTAATCTAACTTTTAAATGTGATTTGACTATGTAAATACAGCACTATGCATACATTAAGGGTATATTGTGACTAAACAATTCTCCAAGACAGGACTGAAGTCACTGAACTGCACCGCTTGCTTCTGGGGCTTTGCACAGGTACATCCAAAGTCACCTTTGGACCCATCTCTGAGTGTATTCTGCTAGGTTTCACTTAGTGGTTGCACCCTTTAACCTAACACATGTGGTTTGACCTCTAAGGAAATAAAAAGTTGCTAAAAAGTAGGATACCTTATATAAACTAACAAGGTACTTATTGTGTCTAGAAATGTATCAGCA
>NW_006975372.1:0-1487 GCF_000164805.1 Carlito syrichta | reverse complement strand
AAGTGAGGTTAAAAACAAACCTCAAGGGATAATACATCTTCATATTTGCTGAAATAAAACATCAGCCCATATATTGATCATGCCGACATTCAAACACCTTTTAATCAAAAAGCTTTGGAAATTCCTTTGCTGTGACAGCTTGCTCAAATACATGGCTGAGTTCATTTGTATTAACATTCTCTGAGCACTAAGACAGCCAGAAAAGCAAAACATTCAGTGTTTCCTCTGAGGATCATCAGCAGTCAATCAAAGGGTGGTTGCTTATTTACATATGTGATCTGATTGAAAGAGACTGATCCTAACCAGCATCTCATGATGATCAATCTCAATAATGTAGGTGGTGTCTCGATCTGACCCACAGTACTATTCAGCCATCTAATAAGCCCATCTTTTCCACACATACAAAATAAAAACATTCTAAACTACTGACATTAAATAAATCCAAATAAATATGCCCATTGTCACCCACAACCTATTATGTAAACTAATGTTTGATAAGAATTTTTTTAATGGGAAATGTAGGCTCACACCTGTAGTCCCAGAACTTTGGGAAACTGAGACAGGAAGATAACTTGAGGCCATGAGTTTGAGATCAGCCTGGGCAACATAGTGATACTCCATCTCTACAAAAAAAAAAATTAAAAATGAAAATTAGTAGAGAATAGAGGCATGTGCTGCAATCCCAGCTACTGGGGAGGCTGCAGTGGGACAATCCCTTGAGCCCAGGAGTTTAAAGCTGCAGTGAACTATGATGTGCCACTGCACTCCAGCCTGAGCAAGAAAGCAAGACCCTATCTCAAAAAAAAAGAAAGAAAAGAAAAGAAATACAAGTTTACATGAACAAAGTTAAGAGATAGCTATAGTGCTGGATGGTCAGTGTTGGAATTCTGACACAACTACTTATTTGTTCTGTGACTTTAGCAGACTTGACTGCTCTGTGCCTCAGTTTCCTCATCTGTAAAATGAGGATCACAATAGTGCCTACTTCATAAGATTGTTGTATAGAGTAAATGAGTTAGGACATACAAAGTGCTTTAGAGGGTTTCAAAATATAGTAAGGGACATATAAGTTGTTTGCTTCTTTGTTTTTGAATCAACGGTCTTGTTCTTTCACCCAGACTGGGGTGTAGTGGCATGATTACAACTCACTATAGCCTCAACCTCCTAGGCTCAGGTGACACTCCCGTCTCAGTCTTTCGAGTAGCTGGGGGCTAAAGGCATGTGCCACCACACTCAGGTAATTTTTTAAATTTTTTGTAGAGATGAGTTGTTGCTATGCTGCCCAGGCCTAGGCTCAAGCGATCCTCCTGTCCTGGCCTCCCAATGTGCTGAGATTACAGACATGAGCCACTGCACCCAGTCCATATAAATAAATAATTAAATATATATATTTATGAGAAAGGGACTACTTTGAGATCATGTGGCCCTAATGTCTCAAAACTTTGTGGGCATCTAATCCACAGTTTTCTCATGGCTAGTCTGAACCG
>NW_006975371.1:0-307 GCF_000164805.1 Carlito syrichta | reverse complement strand
CAAGCACTTGTGTACAGTGCTCTGCCAAATGCGGTAGACAAGTTGGATTTCATTCCAAAGAAGTGAAGATAACTATATGTTCACATGGTGAACACATCCAAAAATTGACCAATCAAGAATCGTCAAACGAGGTATTCCTTTTTTTTTTAAAGCAGTCTTTACTGAGAGTACTGAGAAACTTCCAAACTGGGAGGGGACCTGAGGGAGTTGCCCACGACATAGTCTTTTATTATTATGATCACAGAGTCCTGTTGGAGCTTGGATGTGCTATTAAAAGAGGCTTCACTCACATTTCTTTGATGATGAG
>NW_006975370.1:0-1181 GCF_000164805.1 Carlito syrichta | reverse complement strand
CCCTTTTCAAAAGACACACTAAAAATTTGGCGACATAGAAGCCCAGATTACTGATTAAACTTATCAAGAGACTTTGTAGATTTAGGCGATTGAGAACTCCAAGAGCCGGATTCCCTTTCCGTTCTCAGCAAGATGCCCTGAATTTCGCTGTCCATGTGGATTCCAAACTCTTTGTACAATAATGCAGATACCTAGATGTTTCCTAGGGACGTGGAATCCATGGATCCTGGTTACAATTTCATAATTCGTACTAAATATTTGGCAACTGAAAAACCCTCGGCCCCTCTACAAATAAAGTACAAACTGAAATTTAAGGATTACAAAGTTAAGGTTAAGACCAAAGTTACATTCAAATATGGCAAGAAGATACTTTTTTCCGGGAAACAGGCCATAAGTGTCCGGAGGAACCTAAGGAACTTATACTGCCAGATACGCGATTACAACTATCAAGAGGACCAGAATATTGCTGGAGTCTTGAAATGACTGATTCATAATACCCACAAGCCAAATATCTCCGAAACGTGAGACGAGCTTGAAGCCTTGTTTCTTGTTTTTACCGCAGCAAAACACCCTGAGTATTTTTCGGATTGTGGACTAGTGTATCACTGATTCTTTATTCTTCTTTACAGAAGGGCTGTGTAATGTCC
Organism: Carlito syrichta; assembly: GCF_000164805.1. NCBI lineage: Eukaryota > Metazoa > Chordata > Mammalia > Primates > Tarsiidae > Carlito > Carlito syrichta. Next base: position 534 of record NW_006975370.1, on the reverse strand, counting down.
TGAATATGAGAAATACCATTCCCCAGAATACTGTTTGGAAACCCCGATTCTTGTTTTGCCATTATCAACATGTCATGTAGATATTGTGATGGAGGAATCGTGTAAAAGAGGTTTCTTAGTTCTCCTTAGATAGAGATCATGTAGATTCTGCATATGAGGACTGCTATTACCTATGATCCAGCTTCTAAACCCTGATTCTTGTTTAGCCCACAGCACATGGCCTGTTGATTATAAGGACTGAGGACGGCTATTACCCCGATTCTTTTTCTTCCTTTGCAATGGGTTGTGTATTTTCCTGTATATTAGGACTCTCATTAGATACATTCTGTTTCGAAACTCAAATTCTTTGTAGAACTTTGCAAGATGCTCTGTAGATTTTTGGGATTGATGACTCGTGTAACCCGGATTCCTTATTCTTTCTTAGCAAAAGTTCATGTAGTTGCCTGTAAATAATTACTCCATTTTCCAGATTCATTCTCAAAAACACCATGATTCGTGTTTAGCCCATAGCAAGATGACCTTAAGCTTTTTTGG
>NW_006975369.1:0-774 GCF_000164805.1 Carlito syrichta | reverse complement strand
TTATCAAAAACAACCACACCAGTGAGAAACAAGAAATCACCAAATTGACAAAACAGAGAAATCAACAAGAGCAACAATAATATAGCTTGTACCTTGGATGTAACAAAAAAAAAAATCAATTTAAAGAACCAGAAAAATATATTGTAACAAGTGTTCTGTACGATCCCTTCCAAGGTTTGCAATAACACCCTTCTGTAGCTTATCTTTCCAAGTCACTGGGTCTTATATAAACACAACAGGAAGTGATTCTGGTCATTGATCATAGAACACGGTACCAGACATCATTCATTGTCAGGTTAAAGTCCCTGCCTTCCAAACATCTCAGTGGCCATATTGGCTCCTAGTGCAAAAATTACAGGAGGGAGAGGCAGTGGGAGCCTACATTGGGAGATTTTCCTGCATGATCTAGCTGGACCCTGATGAGATCATAGGTGTCTTTTTAAGTCAGAGAAGGCAGAGATTTGTGTTTAGAAGAGGAAGAAGCCGATGGAATCCTGAGTCTATGGTTAAGGTGAATGGGATGTGGGAGTGTGAACCAAAAACCTGTGTCCTCCAGAAGTGGGAAAAAGCCAGAGCTAATTCCCTCAGCATCCCTTACCACCTTCCTTGTGTTCATGACATGCTCATCCCATGGAAGGACTTTAAAAAAATGTTTTTAAATTGTGGGTACTATTCACTGTTAAGTATAAAAATATTAATTGTGCAGATACCCTTGTTGATGACATGTAACACCCTTCCCCAGGCAGTTTCCCACTACTGCCAATCCCACCGCCG
>NW_006975368.1:0-669 GCF_000164805.1 Carlito syrichta | reverse complement strand
ATCGCCGGAGCCCAGCAGGTCGAGGCTGTGGTGGCTGGGAGCGTGCCACTGTATTCCAGTCTGGAAGACGGAGTGAAATTCCAACTCAAAAAAAAAGAGTAATGTTTTTGCTTCAAGGAAGTAGATTTGTTTTCCACTGTTGGAACTTATAATTAGATCCTTTGTATGCTTTAATGAGGAACTAAATTTTAACATCGATTCTCTCTCTTTGCTGTTTCTGTTTTATTTGGTTTTGATGAGGTGAGGAGTTTTCTTGTTGAATGAGACAAGTATGGTCCTAGTGAAAATCTCATAGTGGGGCTCTGAGAGATGTGGGATATTGGCACTAATTCCCTTTAAGTGCTTGCCTAAGAAAAGTTCATCTTCATCTGATGTTTGTTTTTATTTTTTGCCTGGTATTTTGTGCCAAAGGGAAGGTTCTAGAAATGCTTCCAGAGGTGGTGATGGGAATTTGATTCCTGGGAATCTGATTAACTCTTTTGTCATTAATCAAAATCTGTATTGTCAGATAATATAGACTTTAAGTCAATAACAGTAAATTTTTAAAAAGACAAAGAAGGGCATTATATAATAATAAAAGATTCAATTAAACAAAAATATTTAACCATCCTAAGTATATATGGACCCAGCATCGGAGCACCCAGATTTAGTAAGCAAATATGACTAGAC
>NW_006975367.1:0-12891 GCF_000164805.1 Carlito syrichta | reverse complement strand
GGGGGGAGAGTCTCTGGGCGCTCGTCCAGACTCCCCCGGCTGGGAAGAGACCCGGGTCGCGAGGTGCTTCCCCAGATCGACGCTTCCCCGTCGCACGCCAGACGTGCTGATCCCTTGATTTCCTCACCGTGGAACCGGACTGGGGTGTTTGGGCCAAGCAGCGGGCTGCGCGGACACTCTTCCCTCACATGCCCAGGTTCGTGGCCCGACACGCCCCCCAAAGGCTGGAAAACTTCTGTGTGGCTTGTCTTTTTTTTTTCCGGTCTAAGCAGGGCCTTGTTATGAGGGAGTGCCTCCGCACCTCCCTCCACTTTTGAGCCCTCCCTCCCTGTCTCTCTCTGTCTCCCTCTCTCTCTGACCCTCCTTTCTCGCTCATGAAAGGCTCCACCAGTACTGGAAACACTTCCAACAGCCAGACTGCAATGACGACCTCACTTCCTTCGGGTTTCCTTCCCGTCCCGGACCCATGTGCTGTGTGGCCAGCAGGAAAGCTGCTTTCTGGCTGCAAAGGCGCAGCGGCTGCAGGAATTGAAAGCAAACCGAGAGACACGTGGCTTCGTAGCGGCACGACCAGGATAGAGCCCGATCTACGGAATTCGGATTAGAACCGAGGTTGCTGTGGCACGAGTTGGAGTCCTAACCCTGGGGCATCCCAACGCGGCCCACACCTGCTGGCCGCCATTTTGCTCCCTTGATTTTTTTTTTCTTTGTTCAAATGTGAGGACAGCGGCTCCAGCAGAGGGGGTCCCAGAGGCCGGAGTCTCCCAAGGCTCTGACTTCGGAGGCAGGGGACGGTCCAGGCGGAGCCAAGGCCGTTCAGCCGTCCTTCTGGCTTCCGAACGGCGCAGCACACAAGCTCCTGACGTGAGCACCCACACAATTAGTCGACTCACTTTCCCTGGTTTTTGAGGCTTTGTGATCTGCAACTCTTGTCCTACAGAAAATAAATGGCGCGGCCTAGAGTTTCATGATCTTGTGACAAACATCGCGCTCGTCTGTGGAGCAGTGGGTTAGTGCGCCAGGCATGGGACGTTTGGTGTTCTGAGTCCACCCGGGGCCACAAGCTCCTTTTAAAATGTTTGCAGCAGCTCCTGCGCTGCTTCTCTGATACACCTGTCCTCTGTTACCTTGTGAACCACGAGAGGATCCAAAGCAAGTTCCCGTCAGATCCTCTCCGCCTAGGAGATGAAATCGCTTGGAAACAAAGTAAGTGGACGCGTGGGAATCTGGAAGTGTTTGAAAAGTAGGAATAGCAAAATTATCTTCTGCCTTGCGTTCAACAAAAGAGTTCCATCTGTCGCTAGCATTGGTATTTATTCACCCCTTTCCATGTGGTTTTGATATTAATTTGATTCTATGCTTTTGTATTACAAACAACACCGCTGTTCTTCTGTACACATATCTTTGGACACTAGTGCAGGTTTTTCCATACGGAAGAGTCCTGGGAAAGTAATTGCTCAAATATAGTGTTTACATGGTTTTTATTTCATTCTGCTTACTCTTTTTTCTTGGCTTGTTAGTTATACCTCTTTTGTTACTTTAGTCATTGCTGCTGGTGGTGAATTCATTCAGCTTTTGTAGAAGTTCACGTTGACTTTTCCCCCTCAGTCCTTTAAAAATATTGCTCGCTGCTTTTTCCCTTGAGTTGCTTCCAATGACGTGATCTTTACCTTTGTTTTGGGTGCACCGGATTTTTCCCTTTGAATGATTTAGAGATTTTTTTTTTCTTTTTCAATGAAAATGAGCAATGGTTTTCTTCACATTTGTTGTGCTTGGGGCTCATTCAGCTCCTTGGATTATTGGGTTAGCATTTTCATTATGATTGCAACTTTTTCAGTCATTGTTTCTTAAAAATTTATTTCTTCTTCCCAGGCTTTTTAGGGACTCCAATTACTCATATGTCAGGTCTCTTAAAGTTGTCCTATCATTCGTTGCTGCTCTGTTCATTAAAATTTGTATTTTTTACAGTGATTTTTAATTTTATTTAATTTTTATTTTAATATTTTCAGTTATTTGTGGCTTTATGCTGCCTAATCTTTTTTACCTGCCATATCTAATCTGCTTGTTAATAATTCCATCTCATTAGTTTGTCATCTCAGAGGTGGTAGTTCTCATCTCGAAAGATGGATTTGGTCCTTTTTTATATGTTCCATGTCTCTGCTTAACTCTTTGGACCTTTGGAATATGGTCTTAATAACTCTTTTAAAGTCCTCTCTGTTAATTCTAATATTGTGTCAGTTGTGATTCATTTTTGATTGATTAATTATGCTCTTCTTTCTGGGTCATGTTCTCCTGTCCCTTTGCCTGCTTGGCATTTTTTTCTTTTTACTTGATGCCAGACATTGTGAACTTTACTTTGTTGCATACCGTAATTTGTAATTCCTATAAACCTTCTTGAATTTTGTTCTGGGGTGCAATAAAGTGACTTGTAAGCAATTTGATCCTTTTAGATCTTGCTTTCATAACCCTTAGGTGCTTCAGGTGTAGTGCTCAGTCCAGGGCTGATTAATTACCATTATTGAAGCATTATGAATGATTAAGAGTTCCATTCTGCATGGTGGGATCAGAGATTGTTTTCTGCATCGTGTGAATACCAGACATTATTCCATTATTTTCTCAGATGTTTCTTCCCTGGTGTCAGCTAGTTTCTTCTGAAGCATTCACTGACTCATGCTCTGCTGAATACAGGAAGGGGAACTCTACATATGCCCAGATTCTCCCTCTGCCCAGCTTTCTCCTCACTGGATCTGTGTCCTATGCACTCTGTCTTGCGTTCCCCAGACATAGCTTCATGTTCTCAATGCAGAGATTCTACCTCATATCCCCTCCCTTGTGCCTAGGCTGGAAACAATTCTGCACCTGACAGTGTAAGCTGGGCACAACCACTGGGCTCACATTGTTTGTTTTCCATCTTTCAGAGGTTGTTGTTATTTGCTGTTTGATTTTCAGGGTCTCAAAAACCATAATTTCATATATATAATCTGTTTCTGAGGAGGGGAAATTTTAGGCAAGAGGGTAAACCTAGTTTCTGTTCCTCCACTTTTTCCAGAAGCTGAGGCATTTCTTTACATGTTCTTAGTATGACTTCAGTAAGAGGTACATGCGTTTACATTTCAATGTATTTTTCCAACTCAATAGAGAGCCTTTTGCTTCTTATCCTTGTCAGCCCAATAAACTTTCTATAGTCTTTCTGATATTCTAATGGGGGGGAGTGGTGCCCTCCTGACTCTACTAAGCAGGAGGTACAACAGAAAGACATGGCGGACATTACCCAAAGACACTTTATTTAGCATGTTTGACAGCTATACTTCCAAATTGTTTTGACAGTCTTTTAACAATCATTATTGTTTTCTGTGGTGACATCGTAACTGGGTCCAGAAAAAACTGGCCAGAGTGACCCTCTGATAATGTCCTCCCAAGCAGCTTACCCAATAGGACCAAAAAAACCCCACTGGTTCCAGACATTTGTTTTCTTCTTTTTCTTTATAATTTGCATTCTACCTTTATTGTATGCAAACAAGCTAATGGCTGTTCTCCCTTCTACACAAGGGTGAATTAGAGTGCTGATAGGTGACTCTACATTCCCTTCCCAGTATTTGGGTTTCTGCAACCATTATTCCACTTATATAAATTATTGGAGCCAACAGAATTCTGTGCCTGATAATGCATCTCTTGCAGACCTGAATTCTTAGAGTAATTGTCCCACATTGTCTGGGTTCTTTTGTTGAATCTCATGAGTCAAAATGAGCTCTTTGGCTTTTATGGATTAAGCCTTGTTCTTGGACTCTGGGTTTCTCTCTGTCTCTCTCTCTTTCTCTGTCTTTTTCTCTCCCCTTCTTCCCTTTGTTACATGGTCAATTACTTCTTACCATCCATGACAACAGGGGAATTTTGGTTTGGGTTTAGTGAAATAAACTTCTTGTGATAAACTTGGTTGGTAGTTGATAGAGGTCCATTCTCTGTTATTGCTTGTGCTGGGTGAGAAACAAATGTGACCAGTATGAGCTCCTCCAAGTCAGTACCAAGTCAGACATGATATTGACATGTCTACATTAGCCTTTGGGCAATTTATGGTTTTATAGCAGAATTATATTTTCTAGGATCTTATCATTCTTTTTTTTTTGAGTTGGAGTCTCATTTTTTCGCCCAGACTGGAGTACAGTGGTTGCTCCTGGCCACCGCAGTCTTGACCTGCTGGGCTCAGGCGATCCTTCTGTCTCAGCCTTCCAAGTAGCTGGAACTACAGGTGCGGGCTACCACGCCCAGCTAATTTTTGATTTATTGTAGAGATGAGGTCTCGCCAAGTTGCCCAGGCGGGTCTTGAACCCGCGGGCTCAGGCAATCCACTCACCTCATTCTCCCAAAAGCACGGGATTACAGGCTGAGCCACCAAGCCCGGTTATCATTCTTTTTATAAGACCTGGAGTTAGCCACTTCCCCAAAGTCCTTGTTCATTTAGTGGAAGATGATATTTAAAAACCAAGATCTGGGTGTTAGCTATCCTCACTGAAATTGTGGTATCTCTGGTTATTGGCAATAAAAACATCAGAAGGTAATGCAGATATGTTTGCTTACAAATCATTACCATGCAATTATCTTTCATCTTTGTAACATATTTTATTTTCAAGATGAGATGAGTTCGAGGTGGTATGGCCATAGATGTCTCCAGTGACATATGAGGTCTGACAATTAAAGTTCATGCATTCATCCTAGAAAAAGTGCTGCATACCCTATTGCTGAATATCACTATGATCACCTTTGAAGTACTGCTCTTGGGAAGCTATGCCCCGATGCCAGTGCCTAGTCCACTGGACAAAGTAGTTTTGGAATTCTTTTTCTGGAAGAACCATCAGAGCAGTCATCACATGACCTTCGATGTCCTGAATGTTATCAAAGTTTTTCTTTCAATATTTCCTTTATATGCAGGTAAAGAATAAAGTCATTGGGGGCCAGATCAGATGAGTAGGGAGGATGTTCCAATCGTCATGTGTACAGTGCTGCCAATGTAAGTGCCCATGGCAAGTTCGTGAACTTGTCAGACTGCAACACATAACAATGACAGCTTTGATGGCCATTTCCCAGAAAGAGTTCCAAAACTCCTTTAACAGGTGGGCTAGGAACTGGCATCAATGCACAGCTTTCCATGGGTTTACTTCAAAGGCAATCATAGTGATGTTCAGGAATGAGGTATGCCACACTTTTTTTCTTTTAATTTTTTTTTTTATTTTAAAGATGATGGGTACAATTCAGGGTTAGGTATACAAATGTTCATTATGCAGGGACCCTTGCTGATGAGGTGTACCCCACCTTCCTGAGGCAGATTTCCACTACTGCCGATCCCACCTCCCCGCTCCCCTCCTGGCAGTTTTCAATCCTTTTCTTATAGTGTTACTATAATTGCTACTGCCAATCCTTTTCTTATAGTGTTATTATAATTGTTCAAGGTCCGCTTATAAGTGAGAAAATGTGATACTCAGTTATTTGTTTCTGTGAAGTCCATCCAGGTTGCTGGGAAGTTCATGATTTTGTTCGTGTTTATGGCTGCGTAATATTCCATCATGTATATGTACCACATTTTAAAAATGCAATCCTCTTTATATGGGCAGCATGGTTGGTTCCATGTTCTTGTTACTGTGAACAATGCTGTGATAAACATATGTGTGCAGGTATCTTTCTAATAGAGTGATTTGAGTTCTTCTGGGTGTATTTCCAGTAGAGGGATTGCGGGGTCATATGGAAGGTCAATTTTTAGAACTTTTAGGAATCACCACACTGTTTTCCACAGAGGCTGTACTAGTTTACATCCCACCAACAGTGTAGAAGTGTTCCCTTTCTCCACATCTTCTCCAGCATCTGTTGTTTTTTGAGTTATTGACGATAGCCATCCTGACTGGAGTTAAGTGGTATCTCAGTATAGTTTTAATTTGAATTTTTTTGATGACAAGTGAATCTGAGCATTTTTTCATGTATCTGTTGTCTGCACATACGTCTTCTTTTGAGAACTGTCCTTTCATGTCTTTTGCCCACTTTTTAATGGGACTGTTTTTTTCTTTCTTGCACATTTGAGTTCCTTGTAGATTCTAGATGTTAGGCCTTTATTAGACATATAGTTGGCAAATATTATTTCCCAGTCTGTGGACTGTCTCCGCACTCTCTTGATGGTTTATCTGGCTTTGCAGAAGCTTGTCAGCTTAATGAGTTCCCATTTTATCTTATCTCTTATGGCATGGGCACTTGGGGATTTGATCAGGAATTGGTTGCCAGTTCCAGTTTCCACAAGTGTGTCTCCTGCATTTTCTAAGGTTCTTATAGTTTGACACTTTACTTTGAGGTCTTTGATCCATTTAGAGTTCATTTTTGTGTATGGGGATAGGTAGGGGTCCTGTTTCAATCTTCTGCATATGGTCAGCCAGTTTCCCCAGCACCACTTACTGAATAGGGTCTCCTCTCTCCAGTGGTTGGTGGTGGAGGCTTTGTTGAAGATGAGTTGGTTGAGAAATTGAGGTTTTGCTTCTGGAATCTCTATCCTGTTCCATTGGTCTATATGCCTGTTTTCGTACCAATACCAGGCTGTTTTTATTGTTGTAGCTTTATAATCAAGTTTAAAGTCTGGGAGTGTGACACCTCCTGCTCTGCTTGTTTTGTTGAGGATTGTTTTGTTGATTCATGGTCCTTTATGTTTCCATATGAATTCCTGTATTTTTGTTTCCAGGTCTGAGAAGAATGCTGCTGGCAATTTAATGGCTATTGCATTAAATCTGCAGATTGTCTTGGGTAGGATGGATATCTGAACAATGTTGATTCTTCCAATCCATTAGCATGGAATATTTTTCCATTTGTTTGTGTCATCCTTGATTTCTTTGAGCAGTGTGTTGTAGTTTTTATTGTAAAGGTCTTTCACTTCTCTGGTTAGGAAGATGCCAAGGTATTTCTTTTTTTCTCGCTATTGTGCTTGGGATTGTACTTTGTATTTGGATTTCTGTTTGCTTGTTTTTGGTGTATAGAAATGCAACTGTCTTTTGCACATTAATTTTATATTGCAGCACTTTTTCTAGGATGGTTAAGACCTAATTGTTGGACCTCATATTTTATTTCCATTCTCATACAGCAAGAACACCGATTATCACAATATCCACTTATGTACTCAATTGTTACAAAAAGCTCAAAAGACTTATTAATTGTTCCACTATATAATAACTAATAAAAAAACTTAACTATACTATACCAGAATTCTGTGAAGTCCCTAGAAAGTACTCCAGTTAGGATAGGCAACTGTAATGTTGCTTTTTAAAATTACCAGAATATTCATTTCCAATTAGGGTATAAAAAGTTGCAAGAGAGAATCACTCCTACCCTGTGAGAACAATATAGGTAAACTAAAAATACGTGTTTAAATTACCTGATAGTTTAGAATGCAATGTAGCTAAAATGAAACCAATACCAGATTTGACACACCCATTTTGCTAAAGAAGAGACCCAAGACTGTTGTCCTGTCTTGTGAACTAGTGGGAGGAGGAGTCTACAAAATATGTGAGTAAAGTGAAGTTATCTAAGTATTACACAAATCTGGAACGGCAGCATGTTGGTAACTGTGGTGAGTTAGAATCTCAAGGAGCCCATCACAGATCTAGCCAGGAACTGCCCACCAACTTTTTTCCACAGTGTTACAGACTGAATTATGTTGTTGAAAATTCAAATGCTGAAATTTTAGCTCTTAATCAGCTTGGAATACGACTGTATTTGCAGATAGGTTCTGTAAAGAGATCATTAAATTACATAAGACTGTTAAAGTGGGCTCTATACTTATAAGAAGTAGACATAGAACATACAGAGAGAGACACCAGAGATGTGCCCTTCATATGCAAATTAAAAGGGCCATTTGAGGGCACAGCAAGAAGATGATCACTTGCCAGCCAAGGAGAGAGAGGCCTCAGGAGAAGCCAAACCTGCCAACCCCTTGATCTTGGACTTCCAGCCTTCTGAGCTGTGAGAAAGTAGATAAATTTATGTTATTTAAGTCACCCAGTTTATGATTTTTTTATGACAACCCCAGCAAACTAGTTTGTTAATCAACAAATTTAAAGTAGTACAAGAAATGCTGGAGGTATTGCAGGGGGGATGTATCAAAAAGGAGAGAGAGAGAGAGAGAGAGACACAGGGTGGGGGAGGGAAAACTGCTAGGGGTCAAGATGGTGAGTTAAGATAACAAGCCAAACTGAAATGAGCAGTCAACACTTTATTCACTTACTATGTGATATACTAGCATAAGCAAGAGGTTAAATAGAAGGGGTGCCTACTCCTTCAGTGTTGTATTTCTCTCCGTGGAATGGCACCAAGCAAGGTTCAGAGGTATTCATAAAAAAGGGGAGGGTATCTCACTGCCAAGGGAGTCCTGCACAAAAGACTTCTGCCATTTTACAGACCCAGGAGCCAGAGAAGGGAAGAGAGAGAGAGAGGAGTATGGGTTAGGAATAGAAGAGTATTGAGTACTGAGTAGATAAGATGTCAAGTCTCTCTGATAAGATCATCTCCACGGAGGTACCTGAGCCTCTCAGTGGAGCCCCTTGGGCTAGGATTGCAGGGATGTGTTAGAGCCTGGCCCTGGGGAGGGGGGGCCTTAGCACGTAACTGCAACTATCTCCAGAGACTGCAAAGCACTAACTGTTCACCAAATCTGGTGTAGGGGAGCACCTTTCCCTCATTAGGCATGCCTGGTAAAGCGTTTTGATTGTCTACATTGAGGCCCGGACAATCACACATTGGATTTGGCCTGGAACTAGACCCAAAATGAAAATGATTCCCTCACTTGCATGCAGGGAGTCTTCCTGGAGTGCCATTCAGCAGCCCGACAGGTGCTGGAAACCAAAAAGTTTCTAACAGAAATCACACTGGCATCTTGACCAAATTCAAGGTAGATATTTTCCCCCCAAGTACTGAGCAGAAGCCCACTGAAGGCTGAGACAGAGCAGCTGAGCTGAAAGTTCACCTCTGGCACCAAGGGCTTTCCCCAAGTGCAAATCCTTGAACTGCTGATGACTTGATTGGACAGGATTATAGAGAACATAGCCAGTTTAGGAACTTAGGGTCCTCACCGAGTACGCTTCAGTAGCCCTCAAAAAGCAGGAGGGGACAAGTAGTAAACATGAAATATATTCTCCTGAGGTACAACAGGACTCCATCCTGTATTCCACAGTAATCCTAAAGCGTAAAAGCAGTAAAGCATGGTGGAGAGAGCATTAAAGATAACTCGCTGCAGGGATACATAGCAAAGAGAGTTTTTTTATGAATCAAAAAGTTAGCAACCACACTGTAAAAGCAAAAAAGATACCTGCCATTGTTCAGAAAACTGGTCTCTGAGCTGTATTGTACTGTATAATTAAATGTCTCCTCATGCTGGGATCTCAGCGTCAAATGAAGGAACAGCTACAATCTCACTCCCAAACATTTGAAACTAATGGCACCCTGAATCTAATTTAAATGTAACAAAATGTAGACCAGCTCAAGTCCAGATTAGGTTGACTTAAGGCTTCACACTAGAGGTCTGATAGAAAAATGGGCAAGGTCATATTTGGGAATAAATATTATTTTTTTATTTTTGCTGTTCTTTTTATACACATTGTTTGACATGTATTAAAAATCATAAGATGCATAGTTAAAGGAAAAGGCACAGAATCCAGAAAAAATATAGTTTATAAGTGTAACCCCCACCTCATTTGAGTTAGATGGGGGACTATATAAACAAGGACCTAAGAAATAGGATCTTGAAAAAAAGTAAACAAATAGTCAAACGAGGAAAAATAAAGCTATGGAAAAAAAAAAAAAAATTAAAATTCTAGCAATAAAAAAAATCGCTTGATTTAGGACATGAAGAAATCATTCCATGGGATTTACATAATGTTGAAAGCAATAATAGTCACACCTTCTCAAGTCCTCTTGTTCCACATAAACATCTTCCTTCCCACAAGAGGCCCCACACCAAAGTACCCACCAGCCACAGATCTCAAAATTGTGTTGGTTGTGTTTACCAGGAAGAGCTCAGAAGGCTGAATGTACTCAAGTTACTCCAGACAATCTGTGTGATGCTTGAGCTTTGCTTTTTCGATGCCTCTTGAGAGTCCCCAACAAGGTTCAAGTAAATCATCCTTCATTTACTCTTTGTGCCTTACAAAGAAAAGCACAAGATAGAATAAGTGCCACCAAATTTCTTCCTTTTACAACGTCTTTGGCCATGGAAGGAGATCAGCTTAGGGCATAACAGTCGGCCTACATCTTAGGTAAACACAAGATCATTACTCCTCTATCCTTTGAAGTTTTTTGCCCTCTGACTTTGTCTAAGAATTCTTTTTTCACTCTGTTGTTTATGCATACAGGTTTGTACTACTCTTAATATTTAACCATTTTTCTGATACAGTACCCTGACTTTGTTTTATACAAAATCTTAGAAGGCTTGTAACCATTATAATTCTCAGTATTTAATCTTGTGCTGAGGATTTCTAGCATAGTTGATTTCATTTCCATGAATAGCAATGCATTTTGAAAAAAATCTTTTTTTTATGCCTCTGACTAGACTGCTTTGCATGAATCAATGTTTTGTTTTCCTATAGTGTCTTTGAGATCTCATGTCCCTGATTAGTTAATATGCTTTCTTAGCTTTCAGATGCTTAGGTCTAAGGTAATTATACTTCTTAGTTCAGGAAACATTAATGTGGGTGCTCTGAACAGGGTTCTTTCATACTTGATTTCATTATTTTCTGTTTATCTCACACTCATTTCTTACTCCACCCCCAGAAGCACACTTTCTAAGGGTCTACTCTATGTCATTTTATCTTACTTTGAATTTGTAAATAAGGGTGTTTCATTGAAAAAATATAGTGTCCTTGGTGAGTATTTTTAAAATTTGATACAAATATACATAATGTAAAATTTACCACTGTAACCATTTTAAAGTATACAATTCAATGGCAGGAAGTACTGTCACAATGTTGTGCCACCATCACCACTATCTCCACCAGCAGATGAATAGAAAGACAAAATATAGTATATTCATACACAGCAATATTATTTAATCACCAAAGAAGTAAACTACTGATCAGATATAAAATATCACAAATTTGTATTAGAAAAAAAGATTTGTGATTGCCAGGGTCAGGGAGAAGAGAGAAAGAGGTGACTGTTGAGTGTAAAAGGTTTATAAAACATTTATGGTCTGTTTTGGTAGTTGTTTTAAAAATCACTTAAAAATTTTTTTAAATGCTTTTTTTAATTATAAAGATGTGGGGTACAAACAGGGTTAGGTTACAAACATTAATTATGCAGGTATCCTTGTTGATGAGGTATGCCCCTCCCTCCCCTAGCAGTATCTCTCAACTGTCAATCCCAACCCCCTCCCCTGACAGTTTCCCACTACTGCCATTCCATTTCTTATAGTATTATGATAATTGTTCAAGGTTTGCTTATGGGTGAAAACTATGGTATTCTTTCTGTGTCTCTGTGATAGATCACTAAGTATGACTGACTCTAAATCCCTCCAAGTTGCTGTGATGTCCATATGTTTGTCCTTCTTTATGGATGCATAATATTCCATTGTGTATATGCACCACATTAAAAAAATCCAGTCTAGCTTCGATGGGCAACATGATTGGTTCCTTGTTTTTGTTGTTGTGAATAGAGTTACAACAAACATACATGTGGACAAAGCCTCCAACAACAACCACTGGGAAGAGGAGAACCTATTCAGTAAATGGTGCTGGGAAACTGACTCACCTCATTCAGAAGATTGAGACAGGACCCCTACCTATCAATATACACAAAAATTAACTCTAAATGGATCAAAGACCTAAAAGTAAAACCTCAAACTATAAGAATCTTAGAAAACGCAGGAGACACTCTTATGGAAATTGGAACTGGCAACCAATTCCTATTCAAAAATCACTTTAAAATGGAGTTAGGTCAGAAAAACTCAATCTCATCCTTATTCTAGTAGAATTGTCTGCAGAGCTCTAAATTATACTTCTCAGACTCCCAGTATGGGCTCTGATTAAAAACTAAATTCTGCCAAATAGAAACACACCAGAGAGTTGGCAGATGTGAGTAAAGGCAACCTTCCTTTTGCTGTTGCTAATGGCAAACAACGCTATAGAATTATGGTGTTTGTAGGGACTTGTGACTGGCAGCCATATTCAAGTTTTTAGTCAGTTTTGTGGGTGTCACAGGCACTGGTGTTGGCAGCAAAGTTTTCTGAGCTTTTGATGGCAGGTAAGGGAGGAATGTCACTGAACTTTATAGACCAATGTTTCCACCGGGATTCTAGTTCTCCAGTCATTGCAAGGCTGAAATAAATATCTACTTAGGAATTTGTTTCTGAAATCAGACTCTAAATGATGCATTAAGTTAATCTATAAATCCCTCTATTTCTAGAGCTTACAACCAGTATTGTTTTTAAAACAAACTAGATTATTTTTCTAATCCGTATACAGAAACTACATAGCATATTCCTGCTGTATTTATCAGGCTAGTCCAATAATCATTGGCATCTTGTTTATCTAGTTCTCCCCGACTTTTAGAACCTATCAGCAATAGTCAGTTACATGTGTGTGTCATTATGGAATCTGTGCAACCATTTTTCTGTGGTATATGCACAAAAATAAATGTATGGAGTACAGAATTTGTACACACTAAATTTTGCTAGGTTACTCTGAGACTGAGTCTCAGAATAGCTGCATTAGATTGCTTCCCAAATGACAAAAAATACTTCCCAAATGCTGTTGTTAGGTGACAGAGTTTGTGCTTTTCCTATTCTCACTCCTAAAAGCAAAATTTCCTATTTATCTCAGTAGGGGTTGACCTGAAAGCATCTGGACTACATCAATCAATGTATATAGTAAGTGATAG
>NW_006975366.1:0-898 GCF_000164805.1 Carlito syrichta | reverse complement strand
TCCATAATATGTGTCCAGTGAGTAGCCCGCCTCTGTAACAGGTGTCACAGTGACTGATCCTCCTCCAAAATAGTTGTCCTAGTCACAGATCATCTTCTGTGATGGGTTCCATAGTGATGGTTCACCATCCTAATGGGTGGATGCTTCAGTAACTGGCTTCTTTTTGTGATATGTGCCTCAGTGACTACCCAAATTCTGTTAGTAGTGTCCAAGTGACTGGACTTCCTCTGTTCTGGGTGACCCAGTTATCAGGCCTCTATTGTGATGCGTGACCCTGTGATTGACCCTACTTTGTGATCAGTGCCCTGTGATTAGTCTGATAAATGTGTGCAGTGATGTCTGAACCTTCTCTGGGTTGAGTGCCTCAGTTACAAACACTCATCCCTGATGGGTACCTCGGTGACTGGTTCTCAAATGACTAGACATTCTGTGATTGTGCACAAATGACTAGACATTCTGTGTTATGGGTGCCTGAGTGACTGGGCCTCCTCTGGAATGGATGCCACGTAACTAGTCCTCCTCTAAGATGTGTGCCTCAGTGATGATTTCTTCTTTTGATGGGTGACAGTGAGTTACTCTCCTCTGTGATGGATGAACCAATGACTGTCTCTCCGCTGTTATCTTGGTCCAAATAACTGACTCTCTTCTCTGATAGGTGCCCTAGTGAGTAGCTTTCTTCTATTATGGTTTCCTCAGTGATTGGTTCTAATCTATAATGTGTACTCCAGAGACGATCACTCTTATGTGGTGGGTGCTCCAGTGATTAGTTCTCCTCTGTGATGTGTGTCCCAGTAACTGGTTCTTCTTTTTGATGGATGCCCCAATGAATGACTTTTTTCTGAGACTGGTGTCCCAGTGGCTGGCCTTCCTCCATAGTATGTGCCCCAGTGACTGGCAT
>NW_006975365.1:0-4807 GCF_000164805.1 Carlito syrichta | reverse complement strand
ATTGTACAGGTAAGTTTGGGCCTCACTTTGGCTCCCACCTCACCTGATTTGAGATCAGGTACCCTTATCCATGAAGTTTGAACCTCCTTCCCCCACTCCTGGCAGTTTTCCACTACTGCCAATCCCTTTTAAAAAATAAAAATATTTAACATTTTCACCTTATGAGTGAGAAAATTGAAGGTCAGATTGACCTGTCCAAGTTTAATGACAGTATCATTACCAGCTTACAGAACCTGACTCCCTTGCTAGGACTCTGCTCTGATCAAAGACCAGAAACTGGGAGAAATAGAACTTTCAATATTGGTATTATTTGGTCTATTTGACAGTAGTAGTGGCTATATCATTGCAATATTTAGTGTCTCATTTTGCTTCTGCAGTTCACATACTTTTTCCTAGAGTTCACATTTTACCCATGCTAGTTAGTGAGTCTACAGGGTCTTCATTTACCCAATTCAAGACAGTATTCTAATCCTTGGTCAAAATGACAGTCTATGAGACAATTTTTGAAGAAATACTTTTTGAAAGTATGAAAATTATGGAAATTCTCAGCTTAAGCTTACTCATTTATAAAGTGGTTGCTATAATAACTGTCCTAATTCATATGCAAATAAAAATGATATATTACATGTGATTTATATAAAGAAAGATGTACTAATCTCTGAAAAGACAAAAGAAAAAATTATGAAAAATATGTATAACATCTCAGAACTAAAAATTACATGTAGATATTAATGAAAATGAGAGTATATAACAAGCATGAAAGCATAGTAAATTTCTTATAAATAAAGGTCTTTTTTTACATATGCAATATTAAAACATTGAATACAGCCGGGATGAGGTGGCTCAAGCCTGTAATCCAAGCATTTTGTGAGGCTGAGGTGAGAGAATTGCCTGAGCTCAGGGATTTCAGACTAGCCTGGGCAACATGGTGAGACCTTATCTCTACAATAAATAAAAAAAACAAGCCATGTGTGGTAGAGTTCACACTTCAGTTCTGGCTACTTGAAAGACTGAGGTGGAAGGATCATCTGGGCCCAGGATGTTGAGGCTGCAGTGGGCATGAACATGCAACTGCACTCCAGCCTGGGTGACGGTGACAGGGAGAGTGAGATTCTGACTTTTAAAAAAAGGAATAATATGCATTTTATGTATTTTATTTTAGTGAATATTTGAACCCAGAAACAGATCACTTCAGAAATTAATTTGGATTGAATTTCTAACCAGTACATATAACCAGAGAAACTACATTCAAAAAATGGATGTACAAGCAGCAAAATACAGTAACTGGGAATGCATAGGTAGCCTTAATATATGTAGACAAATATTTTCATCAAAACTGATAGAAAGCAGAGAGAAAAACAGTAAGTATAGAGGTCTGCCACTGAGCTCATTCATATTTATATGAATATTACCTAGCTACTGACAAACATTAATTCTAGTAAAAATTGTTATTTAAGTTAATATAGCCACATAAGCAAAAAAGAATGCTTAGATGAGATCATGGAGGTTTTGTGTTTATTCTCAAAACCTAGATTATAATCATCTTTAACAATCAGGAAAATGTCATTCTCAAAGTCTAAAAGCAACCATCAGTGCTAGATTTCAATTAATATACAATTTGTAATATGGAACACACCCAAAGAAATCCAAAAAATTGTTTTAGCTACATGTGGAATTAAGAATGACTTTTTATTCTTAGATAAGACTTTATTTTTATTCTCAGTCTAAAAACAGTTCCTTGTTAGTCTGTATACTCTGTTTTAGGAAGAAAATAATTGCAAACATGAAAATCAACCTTTACTTGAAACCTGCTGTTCACAAAAGGAAATTTTTCTTTGCTAGTTAAAAGACAGCTTTTTAAAGAAAAAAATTAATTTTATGGTAAAAGGTGGAACATTTATATAGTTTAAAAATTGGAAGAAAGAGAACACTGCAAATTCAGTTTTTTCCAGCCCCCATATAACCACTTTTATTAGTTTCATTTTTAGAGAAAGTATCATTCCTAAAACATGTATATTTATATCTGGCAAGTGCCATGGAAATTTTCACAGGACACATAACAAAATTGGGACAATACAGAGAAGATTAGTGTAGCCTTTGCTCAAGAATGATATACAAATCAATGAAGTGCTTTTTATTAAAAAAAAACTATCAAATTATCAAATGTCATTTGTGTTCCAAGAGGGAATAGAAAAAAGCTGAACAGCTGGATGTGTTTTTTAATAGCTTCATTTCCTAAAGATACTCTATTTTATTATTAGTGTTGTTCTAGTCCATTAATATAAGCATCTGCTAAAACCAATTTCATTTTGCCCTGCTCTAAGTAGATTTCCACTCTGTGCTGTTTCTGCTTTAGTTTAACATTCTTGGTTCTCTTCATCATTCCATCTCAAACTCCCTCTTTTTTTTCTTGAAAACACTTCCAACTTTTGTATTATTATATTCCCTCTTCCCTCATTTAGTTTTTTCTCCCTCATCTTCATTCCTGTTGACTTACCCTAGAATGTCTGTCTTTCTATTCTCTCTCTCTGTTGTTTCTTTTTTACCTCATTTAAATATAAACTTCCAAAACATATGAGATTACCTTTGGTCCATCACTAAAATTTAAAATAGTGATGGTCTAAAGGTAGTATTCATATGTCACGTGAAATATTAGTGGAGGGAGACTATAATCGATGAAACATATTGATGCATATTGTTAGTTATCTATGTATCTTAGTGTTTTTTTCTGTTTCTGTTGATACAAGCAACCACATAAAGTCTTTGATTTCACTTTCTATATGTATGCCCTTTAAGACACAAGGTTAGATGAACGGAACCAAAGGGAATAACCAGTCTATTATGTAAATGCTGTAGTTGAGGAAAACAATTTTGTCTCACAAAGTATTGTAAATGATATATCCAAAGTTCCACTAGGGCTCCAGATTGCTAGTTCAATACTCAAATTATTTAAAGCTCTTTTGCCTCCACTACTGAATCTAGGGGGAAAGAAATCTAATGAAAATCTTTTAAAAATTTATTTCTTACCTGGCATGGTTAGAGAAGAGGAAACATCAATTATAGGTATAAGAGATGAGGAGATGATACTAGAGATTGTGTTTGTGGCTGAAGCCAAAGAGTGTATGTGCCCAGTATGAAAGTCATGGGTCACCATAATGATCAAAATGTATTTACAGACAACTTCATGGTAACTCTAAGATTCAAACAGGTGGTAGTGGGTTTGGTGGAAGAATGATGTCACAAAGAAGGCAGTTGAAAGCTATGAGATAGCCAATAGGGAGACCAAATTCCCAAGAAACTAGCAGGATTGGTAGGAATAAGTTGGTAGGAAAACTATAACAGCACTCAAGTGGCTGAACTCTGGTGAGTTAAAATCCTGAAGGGACAGGACAAAATACATTTAGTGAAAGACCTATATAGTTTGGGAAAGCTCTAATTATTTTCCTAGATAAATTTGTTAAGTGCTTTTCTAGTGCCAGTGAGTAGGTAGTGTGTGAGACAAGATGCCAGGAGCCCACAAGATAATCTTAAATCAAATATATATTATAGTTTGACCTGTTCATGTCCTCATCACTAGAATTATTTTCTTTCCACAGTTTCAGTTACTTTATTTTATAGTGTCACCATCATCTTACACTCTAAAATACATCTTCAGTGTAGGAGGGAGAATGTGATTAGCTTAGGTCCAATGTTCTATAAGTTAGCATGAAGTTTAACCATGACCTATAGCCTGAGTTTTTATAGTAAGGGTGATGTCTTGTCTCAGAGACCACCCCTTACATTTTGGGCCCATCAGAATGACTGGGACTTGTTTTTATGTATTTAGAGCTTCTACACCTGAGGCCTTTCCATACCCTTTCTGGAGTCCTTTTTGTTTGTTTTATTAATGTCTGCAGTCTTTAAACCCCTGCATGGTATCTGTAGTCCTAGTAGATACTCATAGATTTGTTAGTATAAACAGCTATAATTGTTTAACTTCCAAATATTCCTTGCATTTAAAATTTCCATTCCAGTATAGTACATACTTGTGAAGGCATTCTTCTACCTATGTTGGGTTCATTTTCATCCAAAGACCTACACTTTGTCAGCTCCCATATTTTCTAGCTACCCTGTTATTCTTAGGTCAGCATTTTCTTGTGTCAACTATAATTGAGTTGTTCTTATCCCTTGTTTCTGTCTTTTAGAAAAGAGAAAGGGTAAGATTTATATAGCTTTTGTAGTTTCTGATAAATTTAGGTTTCTTTTTGTGTCTTGTGATGTCTATAGACACTTGTACCATTTGTAATTTTTGGCCATTATGCATGTATTGGATTTTCCAAAAAAATCTAAAGAATATTTTTATTTTAATTCAACTTTGAACACTTGCAAGTTGTGTTATGCTAACTTGTCTTTTTTAAAGTAGATATTTACTAATACTGACAGATGCTTAACTATGTGGAAAATTAAACAGTCATAAATGCTGTTGAATTTTAAATTGGTTAGAAAATAACGGTCTAGAAAATGTTAATAAATTAATTTGTCTTTTTTACCCATTTGTTCATTTATTCTGTGGAGAGGGCTTTTCTGCACTGTGAATCTAACCAATATATCCATTGTTAGCACCTGATGGAGAGAGTTTGGCAGCTCTTTTACAGGACAGTCAGGGAGTGGTGATCCAGCCTCTGATTAAAGAAGGCACTCTGAAAAAACTTGGAGGGGTGAAACTCTGCACAATCAGAGAGATGCTCCTTGATGATATTGATAACAAGAAGTTGGGTGTGGGAGCCAGACATCCCATATCCCCACCTCAAACTAGGTGCTCTAAAAT
>NW_006975364.1:0-802 GCF_000164805.1 Carlito syrichta | reverse complement strand
TTCAGGGCATCCCAGAGATTTGGTAAGATGTTCTCATTTTCATTTGTTTTCAGGTATCTTTTGATCTCTGTTTTGATTTCATCATTGACCCAGGAGTTGTTTAGTATCATGCTGTTTAGTGTCCATGTTTTTGTGGGTTTTGGGTGGTCCTTGTTGGTGTCAATGTTTATTTTTATTCCACTGTGGTCCGAGAAGGTGCATGGTAGAATTTCAGTCCTTTTAAATTTGCTTATGCTTGATTTGTGTCCAATTATGTGGTCGATCTTAGAATATGTTCCATATGGTGATGAGTAGAATGTGTATTCTGTGGTCTTTAGATGGAGTGTTCTGTAGGTATCAATTAAGTTCATTTGGTCCAGAGTCTCATTGAGGTTCTGGATCTCCTTGCTGATTTTTTGTCCTGATGATCTGTCTAGGATTGTGAGTGGTGTATTAAAGTCCCCAGTTATGATGGTGTTAGAGTCAATGTCTTTCTTTAGTTTTCCTAGAAGTTGCTTTATGAATGTTGGTGCTCCTATGTTGGGTGCATATATGTTTAGGATAGATATTTTTTGTTGATGGAGTGAACCTTTTATCATTATGTAGTGGCCCTCTGTATCTTTTTAAATTTTTGATAGCTTAAATGGTATTTTGTCTGAAATTAGGGTCGTGACTCCTCCTTTCTTTTGTGTTCCATTCGCCTGAAAATTTGTTTCCCATCCTCTTATTTTGAGTCTGTGTATGTCCTTTCGAGTGAGATGGGTCTCTTGAAGGCAGTATATTGTTGCCCGGTGATATATTATCCATTTTGTCATCTATGTCT
>NW_006975363.1:0-508 GCF_000164805.1 Carlito syrichta | reverse complement strand
GAATAATAATACTAACCCCCACCACCACCACAGGCCCAGCTCAGGGGCTCAGTATGGTATTCTGGCCCTTCAGAGGGCCAGGCTAGTGGACAGCCTGAGCCTGCAGGTCTGACAAGAGCCCAGGACACTGGGGTAGATCTCGTCTTGGCAATCAAAATTAAATCCAAATATTAGCTGGGTGTGGTGGCACAGGCTTGTGGTTCCAGCCACTCGGGGGACCGAGCCGTGAGGAACACCTGAGCTCAGCAGGTGGAGTCCGCGGTGGCCGTGAGTGTGACTCTGAGTTCTGGCCTGGTTGCCAGAGTGGGATTTCGACTCCAAATAGTAATAATCACCACCACCACCGCCACCACCACCACAGCCACCCAGCACGAGGAGTCATCCTCAGGGATGGGAGAGGAAAAGGCACATTCTGGCCTGTCATTAATGGGAAATTTCAACAGTGACCACAGGGTTCGTTCTTCCCAGGCATTCGGCCAAGTTCCCCAGAATGCCGGCCTCCACCCTC